>NW_008580247.1:0-836 GCF_000520115.1 Aphanomyces invadans | reverse complement strand
AGGTACTTTGAGCTCTCTTGAAACTTCTTGTGTACTCGTATCAACTGGTAGAAGCGGCTGGAAGCCTTCTTGCCACCCAAGCCACTTCTACCAAATCCGGGCACTTGGCGTAGCTTCATCGCAACGGCATCCCCACGCTTTCATCGCGTTCATCGCTTGCTTGAAGGACATATCGATGTTAACTTGAGTCAATAGACTCAATAAGTCGTCAGCGTCGCTCCACCACTTGCGAGCCTGTTGGCCTTCTGTGAAGTCGGACGCATGAACGTCGCTCATGGATTGATCGTGCAACCAGTAGTGTTTTTCGGATACAGCGGATGGTAAACTCGCCACAAACTCGAAGGATTTTACAGCCGATGCAACAAGTTTTTGCAGGTTGGCTGCAAATTTATCAATACAAAGAGAATCGGTTGCGGATAGAACAAAACTGCAAGTTGCGAAATCTGACTATTCTCTATGAAACAGTTACTACTCAAAATCAATAAAAAATACTATATAAAAAATAAAAACATCCTGTCAAACATTTTCTTCCATTAAGACAGGGATTACCTGTAAAAACACTTAAACTTGTGATACGACAAATATCCGACAAATACGTAACACCAATTGGCCTACTTTCCATAATTTGCACTTTCATTGGACAACGGACAAAGCAGAGCATCTGATTGGCCGACCCATGTGCGGATAGCCAGCTTAAATGCAAAATTAAAAACATGTAGTCCGGATAGATTCATTGGTCAAAACGCACACAGCCACAAATGCCAGCGCCAGCAGCATCCAAGGACGTCATCCAAGGTTCTTACCTTGGAGATTCGACCAAGCGCTCATATCGCACA
>NW_008580246.1:14316-22852 GCF_000520115.1 Aphanomyces invadans | reverse complement strand
AAGGATAGAAAACAGATCCAGTGGACGGACGAAATGGATGAGGCTCTCCTCAAGGAGGTTGTTCGGCTAGGTCCTTGCATGGAAAGGTTGCTGCAACTTGGGCTAAGGCCGCACTCGTCATGCAAGAATCTGCCCGGACCTGCCAGGTTTGATGCGATATTCTCATGCAAGATTTCTCCCGTCAAAACCAAAAAAGCATGCGTGCGTCTGGGGTGGATGAAGACGTTGGCGACATGACAAAGCTGAAGCAAGACATTCTGGACCAGCGCGAAGACGCAAAGAGCAAGAAAACAAGAAAGCGCGAAGACGAGCAAGATCGTCAAGACTTGCTCGACCAAGCAGGTGAAAGGCATGCAACGATGCAGAGGAGCGGGTCGCAAGCGGATGGCCCTGGGGACCATGCCTGCAACAATCAAGCGCGACGCCACCCGTGATCTCACTGATTTGTTACTGGCATTTGAAACCAAGCGCACGACGATGATCATGCATTTCGAATGCAGAGGTTGAAGTTTGAACAAGACGAACAAGAGATTCGTCGGAATGAACAAAGCAAATGGCCATGCTTCTTGAAAAACTCATTGACACATTGCGAAGTTAACTTTAATTCAAAACGAGTTGTGCTTATCATGTTTGAACATACACGTGCGAAATGATTCCGTCCGGGGTAACTAAAGTTTGAAACTTGAGTGCATGTTTCCGTTTGTGACCATTGAACATACTACGTTGCACAGTCCCATTCATCGGTCGCAAACACGCTCGAACAGTGCCATCCACAAAGGCCCAAACGTTACGAACTTCACCACCCTTGCTGACGACAGAATTTGCAAAACGACCAAGAAGAGGGGCAATCCGGTCACGGTCCAAATAGAGAATGTCCTTGTATTTGTTGTGAACATGGTCCACCACATGCAAAAATATGTTGACAGGGCGCTGGGAGATCGGCCGAAAATATCAATGATGTCAATCCACCGGTCTTCGATGGCAAGGCGTCGGAGCAAAATACAAACGGCCTCAACATTCGAACACCGAGTGCGTTCAGTAGTGATGATTGTGCGAGGTAGTCGAAAGCAATGGACCAAACGTAGTATGTCAGAACAGGTAAAGCGGAACTTGGCCAAACATTCCGCATCGTTGTATTTTTCGAGGTTAAACTCGACGCAGGGAATTGGTATCGGGTCTTGGGTTGACCCTCACGCCTGAGAGCCTGCAATAGCAGGGGGCCAGCGGACCTCACGAGGACAGCATCTGCGGGTGTGATGCACATTTTCGTTTTGTTTCATCCGACTTTTTCGGATAACCGGTATGCAACTATCAAAGTGTGCGTGTCTGTGTGCTCGAAGACAAGCCGGATATTTGATGCAAATTCCCGGCTTGCTAAAACGCTCTATTTTCAGCATCTTCCACTTACGACTCGTGTCCAAGCAGTCCATGTGGTCGTGACCGCCTAGGCGTTGGTTGCTGACTGATGTAGCACGCCGAGATGCTTGCGCATCAAAGTGCATGGCGTCATGTGCGTCCTTGATGAACTGCTTCAAACTTGCCGCACAACGCACTGGGGCGTATTGCCTCGGAAATCTGCATGCACAAACGAAAAAATGTCAACGAACCTTCGCCTGCGGAGGATGGAAGGCACACATGGGACGTAGTTGAGCTGCGATGGACAGCACGCGTGCCCCATGGAGACAAGAGTGTATCCCTCCCGAGTCTGTCGGAAGAGTCGCAAAACGAGTCGGAGCGCTCGAGTCCGCAAAAGTCGCGATCGCTGATCATAGTCAACGACGAGTGGAGACCGGCCCATCGAAACCCAGCATACAAGGGTGTAGATGCTGGAAGGCAGGCGGTTGATGACATGTTGTCCACATCGTGACCAACCGTCACACGCCAACAATGCGGGACTGCAAATCGGCGACGGCGATGACAGGTCTCTCTTCGCCGCTGCATCCGCCGTCTGAACGACGAGTTGATGCATTTTTTTGCTCGTCGAGAAGTCTGGAAAGAGGCGAAGAGTTGCACCCTTAAATACCTCGATGATCCGTTGGCCATCGTGTTTAACTGTCATACAACGCAACGAAAGAAAGCGCTGTTTCGCTGCTCGCGTGGGCTGAGAAACATCTACGAGACCACGGCCAGGTCATCTTGCCAGAGCCACCCTTCCGTGTAAAATAGCAATTGAGTGAAAATTGGAAAGTGATTGATAAAGCTGAGGTTAAACTAGACTTCGAAAATGTTCGCTTTCTAAAAATTCTGCATTAGGCAGCGCTAGGGCGATGCGGCTTTCATTAGCTTTCACTTGCGCAAGGCTCATGTAACGTGCAGAATGGGAGATTATGTATGACGTGGCCTTTAGGCTATATTTGATTTGTGGATCAAATATTTCACGCCGATGTGGCTCAACAACAGCCGCACAGAGGAATTGCTCTGTTCGAATCGATGAACACGTACATATTTATGCTTGACTCGAGGACGTTGGTGCGGTTGACTTACGAGTTCTTGCCAATTCTGCTCATAGCTATCCGTTCGACATCAAGCAGCAGTTGCAAGCAAGTCTGGGGACGTTGTAGTGGAGCCATCAAAGCGCACGAACCGAAACTGTAGACTAGACAGTCTTTTCGTTGGGACTTCATACTCGGGATGGGTTGGCTGGAATCTAACCAACCTTGGATCGATTAGAAACACAAGACTATGCACAAGGGAGTCTGGCTGAACACTGATGAACCTTGGATCCGACGCTGTGCCGCTGTTAACGTTGCACAGCCTTCAGCGTCATCCGTGGCCCCTGCCCTCATTGCGACCTATAAATCGCGGCAGATGCCCGGCTAGTACGCTAGTTTGACTAATACAATTGTCCTTGCATTCCACATCGGCAACCTCACCCCGGAAAGTTACACCCGTCTACCGACCCGCCACCTGACGCCGCCATCGTATCCACAGCTCATCGCCCAACCTCGTCCTCATCCCAATCGTGCCTCATTGACGCCCCCTACGCCCCCTGAATTGTGCTGGGTGCAAATCCGCCAGTTGCTTCGCCTTATTTCAGCACCGACTATTTGTGTACGCAAGATCTCACTGCGGATGCGTTCATTCAGCGCGTTTGAAACCTCTTTCACTTACCTCGGCCCTCCTCCGAGGTCTGGCGTTGTCAGAAATGAGCCACCATCGCTTTCAGGAAAATCTCCGTTCACAAGACATTGCGTAAATAGAGATTATAACGTTTAATGAAGGCCACGGCTTCTTGTCCTCTTCTACTTGCAGAGGAGTCCGATATGCCCGACATAGCGGATCCCAGACGTGCGACTCTGCTCTGGTCGAGTGCGCTCCGAGTCCAGCTCAACCTCGCTGAGATCGTTGCTGGATGTTGGATGGACTTGTACGGGACGACCTGGACGGATAACTATCCGTTTATCGGTTAGTCGCCCCGGAGTCTTGTAGTCCCGGAGTCTGGGCGTCTTGGCAAGTTGCTACTGTATTGAGGTGAACGAAGTGAACTGACCAGGAAGGTAATGAGAAGTAACTCAGTTTGGATTTGCATTGCTTTCCGAATGGAAGACGCCTTGCGGACAAACAAGGCGCGGACTCGCAACAAAGATATCTTTACAGTAGTGCGCTACGAGTCTGAAATGGTTGAAAGTGACCACGATGGACAAGACAGATCGCGTTCGCCACTTGGCGACGACGACAAGTCGCGGTCGAGGGAGCGTAGTAGTATCTCCCGACACCTGACTCCCGGTAACCGTGGAACCTCCCAGCCGGGAGCTGGCCGCTAGACCCAAGTCAAGTGCCTCTACCGGCTGGTGAGGACGACGACATCATTGGCGCGGCGACTACACATAGCCACCGCGAACAACTCGCGCGACAGCGAGTCAACAGCCGTCGCAACCTCAAGACGATCCGAATGACGTCGACATGGGCGAAGACGTCCCGTATGTTTTTGATGCGCCGGCGATTCCCCAAGCACCGAGCTTTAGCGGCTCGACCAAGCAAGAGCACCGAGTTTTATGCGCGCCTACCAGAAGTGCGTGGGCCAAATCAACGCGCTACAGACGGCCGGCGCTAGACCCTTCGTGATGCCTGTGCCCGCATGTGTGGATCACTTCACGAAGCGTCGTGTGGTGTTGTGGAATTTTAACCGGCCGTACGACGAAATCACGGAGTTCGAGTGAATAGTGTGGTTTTCTATGGCGTTTAAAGAAGAGCCACGTGACCTGGACACCCTATTGAGGCGTCTGTCGACCATTCGTTTTGACACGAAGATTCTGGACGCCGACTCTCGGGTTGGGAAGATGCTTGACGAGCTCATGAAGGCCCTATAACGCAACAACCAAGAGTGGGTCCTCAAGGACGAAGTAAAGTTGTCGTGGACCTTACAGTCAAGGCAGTCCGACCGTCGATGCTCCAGTCGGCCGTCAAGAAGCAAATGCAACTGCAAGTCAATAAGCCGTTGCTTTCTGACGTGATTCTCTTCGTCGACTGTTTGCAGACATTCGCAACCGGTTACCAACTCTACGGCGGCGTAGAAGACTAGGAGAAGCCTGCCAAGCCGGCGAAGAGCCAAAACGGTCGTGGTCTTGCGTCGACGAGTCCCGACGTGAAGAAAACGGACGGGGGAGCTAGATCAGCGAAGCCCCGGTCCGCGGACGGAGCGACCAAGTCAAACGCACCGTCTGCCTCTGCGCGAAGCCTTCTGCGTGTCTCCCGTGCAAGTCTTTGGCTCACAAGGTCAAGGACTGCTGGAAGACGGCGCCTGGCGAAGCGCAAGCGCTGCTAGCGGCGCTGATGCAAAAGTGGAAGGACGCCCGCGAATCGTGTCTGACTGCTAATGTTATTGACCTCGGACCAAACCGCTCGAAGATTGAAGACGGTGCCACCGTGGCCGACGTTGTCGTGGTAGAGAACGTGCTACTTGACATGGGTGCTAACGTCAACGTGGCCTCCGTGGGTTTGATTACGGCGCTGGAGAAGGCGGGCGTGGCGACCCAGGTGGTGGTGGACGACACACCGACCGCCCTGTACCCGTATGGGAAGGAGACCAAGCTGGTCATGCTATCCTAAGGTTTACGACTGAGTGTGGCGCTCACGACGACGTGTGGCCCTCTCCTACTGCGTGGCGTGCCCGTCTGGATCGACGACGAGGCAGACACCGACGTGGCGCTGATTTTCAGCCATCCTGTGATGGAGTCCTTGGGATACTCTACGGGCGCGCTGCTTGTAAAGGAGCGGTCTCTCAAGCCTGTGTCAGACATGTCCGACAGTGTGTTCCTGCCATCTGAAGAAGTCAGTGTGAATCGGGTGTCTGCGTCCCGTCATGTCGTCCAGGATGATGACTCCGAGGCCGGGATGGAGTGCTCTACCCCTGTGCTAGACGTGCTGCCGGGCGACAGTAAGGAAGACCGTCGTCGACGTTGCGAGGCCGAGGTGAAGGCGATTCTGGCGGTGAAGGTCGAAGGCGCACGAAGCCTCGGTCAACGCGACGAAGAAGTTGAGCGCTTGGAACACCTGCTGTCCAAGGTTTTGGACGTGTTCCGAACGGACGTCGGGAATGACCCCCCCATCAAGGTGGAGCCCCTCAAGGTCCGCCTGAAGCCAGATGCAGTCTCGGTCAAGTGCTCGATGCGTCGATATCCACCTGACCAAGTGGAGTTTCTCAAGCGGCATGTCGGCCAGCAGGAAGACGCCGGACTGGTTTACCGCAACAACCGGGCGAAGCGGGCTGGCTGGACGATCTGCTTGGCGCCGTGACCACGCCAAAAGGTGTGTTCCACCTGCTGGAACAAGTCCTGGCGATCTGCGAGACTTTCGAGTTGAAGCTGCACCCGATGAAATGCGCGTATTTCCTCCAGGAGGCCAAAAGGTGCGGCAAGGTCATTTCGTCTGCTGGCGTGACCCACTCCCCTGCCAGGGTACAAGGGTTGTGCAACTTGGCAGAGCCTATGACGGCCGCCGACCTCCAGCAGTTCATCTGTGCGACCAACTGGATGCAGTCGAGCATCCCGGAGAACAGCCAACTAATCGACCCATTGCGTCGACTTCTCGATGTTGGCACGAAGCTATCCCGGAGTGCCAAGATCTGCGCTGGCCAAGATCCCGGTCAGTGCCATGGGGTAGGCTGCCAAGTACACGACGTGCTTTGAGGCTGTCAAGAAGGCCCTGTCAAGCATTGTCCCGCTGAGTCACCCCCGAGAGACATGACCGTATGTCTATTCACCGACGCGAGCGAAAGATTCTGTGGAGCGATTGCTACCCAGGTCCCACCCGAAGACCTCGAGCTGCCTCTGTCCGAGCAGCGCTACGAGCCCTTGGCGTTTCTGAGTGGCTTGTTTGTGTCGTCAAGTTCGCGCTGGCCTAGTATGGAAAAGGGGGTATTCGCCGTGGTCGAGACTTGCAAACGCCTCGATTACCTGTTGATCCGTCCCGGTGGGTTCGGTTTGTTCACGGAACACCGAAACCTCGAGTACATCGTCAACCCACGCGGCTAGAGCCCAAACATGGCGAAGTATCAAGTCGACAAACTCCAGCTGGGGCGTTGGTGATGTCCACCTTCCCGTACATCATCAAGTCGGTGTCGGGTGAAGACAACGTCAGGGGCGACCTTCTCAGTCGCTGGGGTGCGACGCCTGCGGTTGCTCTTGTGCGACGTCTGGCAATGCTAGTTTCACCCCTGCGTCACAAGCCGACGGATCAGTCGGTCTTCAAGTTTCAGAAGAGTCGACTGCGGAACGACGGTCAACCAACTGATGGAGTGACCTGGAACGACGACATGAAGTTTTATGTCAAGCCGAACGACTAGATTTGGGTCCATGACGACGACCTGGATCTCCAACAGCGGCTTTGTGTGATCGCCCACCAAAGAGCTGCTGGCCACCGTCGAGGGGCGGCGACGACGGAACTGTCGCGGCGAAGTTCGAGTGGACCATGCTCAAGGCCGAGAGAGCATTAAGTCAGCAAGGAAGTTGTCCCGGTGTGTATTGGACCGAAAAGTTGTATTCGGGGAAGTAAGATAGCCAGCGGGCCATGGGAGCTGACACGTGGGGCGTGTTGACGGCGGTCCACAGCGTCGCGTGGTATGTATGAATGGGCAGGCAATGATGAGGTAAACGCGGATTAGGTGAGTACGCACTTGATCGAGAGGAACTCGAGATGATGGACGGAATATGACCGCTCGGCTGCTTGGAGCTGGCGGCTTTGATATGACACGTGACGCCAGCGACAAGCTGCGTCCGGTTGCATCAAGCTAAAACCGATGGTGCGTTGGGAAGCGTCACCGATAACTTCTGAACGGTTTGGAAATATCTGGGAGCGTCAAACTAGGGGCGATCTTGAGGCTGGCGATAAGGGCGTCGAGGTCGGACTAACATTCGTTTGACCAAATCAATGGGGAATTTTTGGCGAGTAACACAAAGAAGAGTAGCGCGGTGTCGGCGAAACCATGAGTTTATTTGTGGAGGTAGGTGGCCAGACCAAGCCACCTGTGAAGGGACGTACCGAAGATGGAACTGACCAGTAGACGATGTTCTTGACTTTGCCGGGATCAGCACGGCAACTGCGAATGCCGACGGCGTCTCCAAGGATAGGGAATTGTCAAACCCAATTATACATTAGGAGAGGTTGGCATACAAGCCAAACTCTCGAAGGACGATGACGACCGTGCGAAGGTATCGACGGTGGACGTCGAAGTCTGGCTCAGTTCTAGAATCGCGACTATGGATGTAAATGTCGTCAATGTACGACGGAGCGAAGTCACGGATATGGTGGGACTTGGCTGCCACCATGCTATTGAAGTCGCAGAAGCTTGGCTACGTATTGTGGTATCACTAGCCACTCCCAAAATACCATTAGGTGTCGAGATGGCCGTCTTTGGCACGGCACAAAGGAGTATGAGGATATGATACAAACCATCCGGCAAGTCGATAGGGAATACGTGGTGGATCGACACTTGCCGTCGATAATCACGTCTTTTCGAGAAATGGGTGTTTGCGCCGGAAGGATGGCAGCGTTGAGTTCGTGAAAGTCGTGTACGATACGCCACCTGCCGTTAGATTTCGTCTCACATACAACTCAGGTTGCTGTGGGGGAAGTGAGTATGATGCGTAGTTGGCCAGCTGCTTTGCGAGCCACAGAGAACGCGTCGATCGGTTCGACTTAATCACGCGGAATCGGCCATTTGGTTAGTAACGCAGTACTTCGTGCCGGGCACGAGGTCGATTTCGTGTTGCGCACATTTGTTGACAGTCAGACGACAAGGTGCCCCGTCGGGGAACACGTCCTTGAATTCAACAAGGACGGGCAAAACCAATGTGGTCGCCGATGCTCTATCTCGCCCTCCGCGTGACGACAACACGTTGCCACCGACGATCTCCGTACACTCCTGTGGTATCCGTTGCCAGCTTCATGTCGCCTTTATGGAACGTTTTCAGCAGTCCCCACTCATTTCCTCCTTGCCGTCCCGCGAACTGTCGAAACTAGTTGGATCGCCCTTTTTAGGGGAGAAGTGTGATGAGGGAAAAAGGCCGCTCATTCCCCAACGACTTGTTATCAACCA
>NW_008580246.1:6235-12032 GCF_000520115.1 Aphanomyces invadans | reverse complement strand
GACGGATGTGGAGTTTTAGGAGCCCATAACTCGATCATAATCTCATTCTGCATTTTGCCTCCAACTTCCAAAGTCTCCTCTCCACCCGCTATCCGGCTTTCTATCCGGATCCAGTTTCCCTCTGCAACAGTACCGGAGTCGTTACATCGTCCTTGTCAGAGCACGACACTGTCAACGACGGCGTCGTGGACTTCAACTCGTGCAGCGTTGGCGTTGGTGAGTTTGGAACCTCTACAACCAGTACCAACTACAAGGCCTCCGTGAATCATTTCGACGCGTCATTTCGCAACGGAGACGGGTGGTGGGGCGACCATCGCAAGCCTCTCAAATGGTTTCAATGCGTCTTGTAAAAGTATATGCGCGTCGGGTGACACGGTAGTCTTGTACAAGTTGAATAGTGCAGTGACTCGAACGCACTTTGTCCGACAAGTTTGGAGGTGTTGCCAGACTGCGCTGATGGCGGCTGTGCGGCCGTCCTCATTCGGCCTCTCCAACAATCTTTTATGGTTGGGTTGCGCGAACAGTTGCATCCAGTCTTCCCGAGCCATCAGCTACATGATACATTGCGACGGGGGCCCGCCAAACCAAGCCCATTTGGTTGGAGTTCGAGGGCATTAATAGGTACACCTAGCTCTCCTCTTTGAGTTATATCTTCGGGAATGGTCGGGAAACCAGGCGATGGACTCCGCGCATGCCATTGGTGATAACCACGACCGGGATGACCTTGATTGCTGCACAAACTGAACGGTGTGATCTCCACCATCCATCACGGCACTGATTCAACAATAGTGTAGCCGTTGAGATTGTCAAAGCATACCTCACAGCACGCCCCGTCAGCATGGGGAAGTACCAGAACAATTCTTAGTTATTCGACACAATCCAAATACAGAGATCCACCAGATTTCGCTCCACCTTCAAAATATAAATTCTAACAGACATTTGGAAACACAAAAAAGCAGAAACACAATATTGTAAAGGTGATGTTCGGCTCAGTTGAGCAAACTTGCAATCGAATGGCCTGAGGTGATCCGCACCGAATGAAGCTGATTGAATAGTGCTTCACGAGTAACAATACCCGTGTGGCTCCAGCAGTTTCGAATTGTCGTTGATGTCACGCACTCCCACGTTTGCAGCGACCACTCACTGCATGGCAGTAAGAACGTCAACAGTGTACAAGTTTTCCCCGCGGAGAAACATCTACCGGTAATTTTCTCGACGAGGTCACAAACATAATCCATTTGACGCCTCTTGTAGTGCCGCTTGAAACCTAATGCTATCCTTCATTTTGCTGAATGCCTTTTCCTACTTGTCATCGAGACTGCCTCACATTTGAAATTTTAAAACACGTTCAAATGACCTCTGAAAACTTAATGTTGAAATCGTATTACAGTATACAGTTCATACATTTTGAGTAGAGAGCAAAATGTGGTGGACCTCTGTACCTCCACGCAATCGAGCAGGCGAGGTTGCGATGGACCCACAGGCATCCAAAGCGTGGATTGCATGGGGGCCAAAAGCACGTCGACCGGGCACACAGGTATACCAAACAACAGGCCTCATTAAAGGTGGAAATCTATAAATAGTAGACAGATTTTGCCACGGGGAATTTTCCAGTGAACTTTCCCCGTGGGGTTTTTGGCCGAGTCCACTGGAAAAGTTTGTTCTAGAAATTTTCAGTGAGACCTTCACACGGGGAAAACATGTTCACGTTCACAATTGCAGTTCATTGCAATGACATAGCAGTTTGAAATCGAGCCGAGTGATTCAAAGAAGAAGCACGCCCATCGTTTCACTGCTTCACAGGACGTAGCCCTGTCGAAAGAGGTAATCATCTATTGGCCCCTTCTGCGCGCCATACGGCCAATGCAACATACGATGGACGGAAGTCGCCGTTAACATGCGATCGATTCACGGCGAAAGCATCAGTGCCAAAGGTTGCCGCAAGCGCTGTGACGACTTGCACTCTGCATTCCAACAGGACAGTGTTGCGTCCCTACGAGCGTCAAGGACAGATGAGCAGTACGCGGAACGTGACCAGCTGCTACAGGATCTCGCGGACATGGTATTCAATCCTCCGTCATACATGGCAATCATTGAGTTTCGTAGATTGAAGCAGAACAATGCAAAAGACGAGCGAACAAGGACGATAAGAGCAAGAAGGAAGACCGTCGCGAGATGGACGGACACGCTATCTGTGACGCTGCTGCGGAAGGGTTGAAACGTAAGACTGTTGAAGATTCCACGGACGATGCGGACGATGAAGGCGCCAAAAAGACTCAACTCAAGAAGGAGTTGCGCAGCTCTACTTCAACATCAGTGAAGGATTCGAAGAATGCCTTGGCCAAGTTTGCGTCTTTGTCGTAACACGCGATTGATTACAAGCTGGAAGAGATTGCTATAGGGAAAGAGATGCGTTTGATTACAAGCTGGAAGGATTGCTATAGGGAAAGAGGCCAACATGCTTGCTGCCCGCAAAATTGAGCTCGAAGAGAAGCGTTATCTACTTGATAAAGCGGAGCGCGAAGCTCAATTTACTCTTGAGCAGCAGGAACGCCAAGGATTGTTAGAATTTATGAGAGGAACATTGGAAATAGTTCGATCGCTGAGTAAATAGAAAATTGTTTCAAGATTATGTACAGTTCATTTCAAGTTATTGTTGCTTCGAGTGCAAGTATTGTGCGGCAGAAGGTGGTTTGAGCGCACGCTTGGTTGCCTTGCTTCATACAAGTATGCACGTTTGTCAATATGACAGCTACACTGTAGTGTATTCCAAGAGACTGCAGCCACAGCTTTTGACCACCCTTGTAGTCGAATAAAGTCCACAAGTTGCTAATCCAGCCTAATGTGAAACCCAATATTAATCCCCTCGACAAACGTCCAATTAGATCCTTGAGCTAGTCAGTTCCCATCGGATCATGGTCTTCTAGCTTCTTTATGTTCTCACCGACACACAAAGCTGCACGGAGCCGCCCACCGCAGTCGGGCCAGGCCGCCAAGTTGGCACCGACCGGGGGGTAACGAGTGGCAGCTAGGATTCACGGGTATTCCATCTTGGTGAACGAAACACTCACCCATGCTGAAGCACAATTTGATAAACCACAAGCAAAAAACCGTGTTCAGCGCCTAGCGCATGTCAGACAGCTGTCATCAACGATATGATGGAGGGTCTACACAACTGCGCTGGGGCCTCTACCAATCCCATGCGTGTCCCGCCGTTCGATAAATGGTCGGCGAACGACTGTATGAGGGATGGGATCTCCCTGTCATCGTTGGGAGCTGTTCCCAGCTTGATTCATGGCTTTTAATTATTTACGTAAAAAGGTGATAGTCCTTTCCAAGCCTTTCCATTGAATGAGCAACTCCCACTGGTTAGAATCAGGGTTGCGTCGCGTGCCTTCGACTTTGCCAACGGCAAACATAGTTCCTAGCTCGCTGATGTGGCCCAAAACCTCCTCCGTGATCATATAGGGACTCTCTGCGTAGGACTTCAGTCTTGAGTGATGGGCTTCCTTTGGGTGCCAGTGATGAGGTGTTTATGACACATGAGTACGGCAGACATACGACCACTCGGTAAGGTCCTGCCCACGTGACCAGTAGCTTCGGGTAGTAGTTGTTGCATCCACTCTTTTACAAAATCTCCTTCAGTGACTTGCATGTCTACTTGTTTCTCTTTCTCGCGCGTGCTCTTGTTTCAGCGTCATGGCGCGGTCGATAATTGATGGATAGATTTCCTGCAGACTCCTTCGTAGGTCGCTTATTGCAGTTTGCATATGCTTGCGTTCCCACTTGTTCGTGTTGAATCCTGTTTTTGACAATTGGCATTGGTTTACATATACAATGGTAGTGAGAGGTGTCGTTGGCTCCAGGTCGGTGGAGCATTCCATTGGGCTCAAATGATCCAGCGTCGCGACTGGCGTCTGGTTGATATCGGCTTGGACAAGTGGTAGCAAGTAGTCCCATTCGGTTTCTTTGAGCCTGGCTTCTAGAAACATGATTCGCATTTGTCCCAGGATGTCGTGGTTGACACGTTCAACTGTGCCATTGCGCTCTGTAACCAAGCCTACTGCTGAGGGCTTTGAGTGTACGAGCACAGCAAGCAGGTCTTCATCCATGCCGTGAGCTCTGTATTAAGCTAGCGGATGTAGAATGGCTTTCGTAGATGAGTCGCAATGGCATGATGAGGACGATGTCCCATACCGCTGCAATGTGCCACGATGAACCGGCGCGTGAGGAGTTCGTCAGTATCGTCATAGATACAGATGCGATCATTGACTGTGCACACCCCGCTGTCGCCGATCGTGGTGGATTGCGAGTGAATAGACTTATCCTGGGTGTCCTCGATCGCGTCGAGGTCCGGTCAAATGAAGTTCTCGTCGTCTAGGAGGCGTAGCTTCGCTTGTGGCGGTGTGCACACGTGCTTTGGCGCCGTTCGTTTTTCCTGTGGGTCCACTTACGCAGAGCTCATGAGATCAGCCCGTAGGTTGTGCACACCGGCTGAATCCGCAGTCACGATGTACCGTTTCATAGGAGCGATGCAGAACAAATAGAGCAGTCACACGTTGACAACTCCACGCGCATGTACCCACCATGATCAAGGCGGCAGAGCTTTTGTCTCCGACGATGCAGCCCGAAGGTGCGCCACGCAAGTGTCGACCTTCCTTAAACATGTTGCACCAAAGCGATCGCTTAGCGCCGTGGAAGGGGAAAGCGGCGTCCAGGTACTGTCGTTCGGGATGCACACTCAATGCAATGACAGCTCCGTGGATTCATCTGCTCGTGGCGTTCGCACGAAGATTGCAACAGCGATGGACCGAACGAGCGAGGAATTGCGTCGGCGTACCGTGCTGTTGTCCCGTCCAATCCTTGTCGTTATTGGCCGCACAGTGTGTGAGGAGCATGTGCCTTGCCAAGTCGAAATGTCGACTGGACGGCGACACTGCATCCATGCATGCTTCGGTGGCGGTGCAATGTCAAAAGGATTACCAACTCTGTTACACTTTCATAACAACGTTTGACAGGTCATTCGTGTACTGGCGCAGCACCAGATACGACGCCGTCATTGCACTACGGGGCCCACCATTGTTGCACGTCACTTGGCCAACACCAACAACCCAATCGCTCCCAACACCTCTAATGTATAAGGACCACCTCGAACACACCCTTTGTGCCCCCACCAGGTCAACGTGCGCTGAAGGCGCTGCTGGGCAAACGGAAGGTGACGGTCGAGCACTGGTCCTTGACTACTGCTACTCGATTGGTAGCGCAGAGGACTGATGTAAAATCTGCAAAAATCGTCTCTAGCGATCATGTACAGGATTAGGGCAAGTGTGTACCTGTGTAAAAAAGTTCCAAGTGTCACAGTCAACCTTCAGTGAGCGCTGACTCGAACAAGTCGGATGCATCAAGCGCAGTTCACTTCACAGCGACCGGTCAGTACGTAGCGACCAACCCCGCGATGGCGCCAACAACCTCAAACAAACTGCACGGCACCTGTTCCCGCTCAAGTGCTTGGCGGCCCTTCGAGGCCGTCCACACCGCGCCGCTACTTCCCAAAGTCACCGCCATGATATTGACTCCCATATTTCATGTGATGTGTAAAAAGAGTATATGCAATATTTGGTGAGAAGTGCTACAGTCAACTTGATACTACTCTGGTCCGGAATAGTTGTCCCATTGTTTTTGGATTGGCGGAATTTTTCTAAAAGTTTCCAAATGGCGTGATCATTGGTGCAATGGAAAGCGCAAGATCTCTATTTTCATTGGCTACTTTCTGCACGTTCTGAATCGCTTTTGCTCA
>NW_008580246.1:0-4311 GCF_000520115.1 Aphanomyces invadans | reverse complement strand
CAAACTTCAAGACATTTCGAGCTTGGCCAGTATACTTTAATCAAGTCAAAACAATGGGACAGTTAATGTGGACCAGAGTAGTATATGCTCGACGAGGTGGTGTACTGTACTCGAGAAAAATCACGCATGTAATGAAACATCATTAGGTGAAATATAGGCACACTTTTCAATTTGCTCGCTCCTGCAAAGTCCCCCAAAATACCAAGTCAATCCAGAAAGTTCCCTTCCTGAGCCTTGGCACCACCAATTATACCTCTCTGACACCCATGATCGTTCCTGCCGATCAATCGTCTGCCGATTCTCTGATGTCGCACGGTGGAATGTCCTATCCCCCTCGCACGGACGTTCGTAATCCTCCAACCGTTCTATCGAGCCAATGTCGGTCGGGTCGTTGCCCCTAGAGCCACACGTGAGTGGACAAGCTCCTCTGGAACCCCTGGGCCCACTTAACTACCGTTCGGGTGATGGCCCTGGCCTGTCCGACGAATTGTTCCGATGTGTCTTTCTGTCGATCATGTTGTTTGACACTAGGCCACGAAAATTAGTGGTCAAGCTTCTCTGGAGCATCTGGTCCCACTGAACAACTGACCTGGACGCCATTGTGCCAAGTCTGATGACCTAAGTCTTCTTTGTCCACCCCCAATCGCGTTGATGTCCCTAGGGCAATGAAAATGAGCGGTCAACCTATTATGGGGCCACAGGGTAACAGAACTGGGGATGTTCGCAGAAAAAAACAATGTCCCAACGACCATGCCAACCGATAATTACAGGTCAACAACACCCATACCTGCGTCTGAAGCAGGACAGGAGAAAGGGGAAATCGATGATAACTGGCGTGCTTGGGGTATAAGACGCACTCTAACCTTCGCTGTCGTCCAATGGACACTGAGATTGCTGTGGCAATGCGAGCATTCCAAACTGGCACCTTTCTTCTGTTGACCGTTGTCTGCCGACACGTCATTTCTGCCAAACCCGGCACCACTTGAACCTTCAACAAGATTGTCGCGTGCAACTCCGCTGATGCTACCTTCCCACTACAATTTATGCTTGACAGCCTTGCAACAACACATCAACTCGCGACGTGAGCCACGGTGAAGGGGTTGTGCCACGATTATTTTTAATGTTGTCAAAAAATTTGGCATCAGCTTAAACTGCACGGATCGCGAAATGGTCACTTGCTTGGACGGCCCGGAGCTCGCAATTGTGGTCGACCTTTCCCATAATCGTGAATACACGGATTGCTCACCCTTGTACTGGATCGACTCGTCCCTTGCGAATGATGCACAATCCGAAGACGTATGGATCTACTTCGACAGTATGGGGAAACCTCCAGTCATGATCAAATCAACCTTAAACATGAACTCGATCAAGTCCCGACAAATCACAGTCTAATTCTGAACACGAGACCCATCCATATGCCTTAAGGCTGGCCCCAGTGACGCTGTCTTCGAGATCTATGTCAACGGCCCTAATCCAAGATGCTGGTGGCTGCCCTCCATCCCATGAAGGCCACAATGTTACCCTGCTACTCCGCCTAACTCGCCAGCTTGGCAACTACGTGGTGCAACACTCAACACCAATGGCTTCAACAATCTGCATCCTCTTTTCCTCTCTGACCACTAAGTTCTCTCTCATGCGCTCGACGGACCTCAGTTCTCCTCTGCTGCTAACCTCCACAACGCCGACCACACTGACGTATGTACGACGCATCTGGTCGTGCATTCTGGTCCCACACGCACTCCCTGTCCTTAGCGGGACACAATGGATTGGGTCTGCTTCTCACCAATTCGTACCCTATACAAGACGTAGTCGATGTCACACCCCAATTTATTTGTACCACCTCTTCACTACACAATCAATACCTCGTTCTTCAAGGCACCCTAAATAACACACTCTCTACATTTACGTCATCTACGCGCCGGCACAATTCTCAGACAGGCCGGCGTCGTCTGCGGTGACTATAAAACAACTCTGCAACCACTCGGCACAGACTCTTCCGCACCGCTTGGATATGATCTACCCTGCCGTTTTGCCGAGAAATGGCATATTTTCCTTCAAACTTGTTGACCCATGGCGCATCCAGCACCCAACGTCCATGGACTTTACCAGCCCCCAAACGAAACATCAGATTGACGTGGTCCTGGGCAGCTCATACCTCTTCGTCAATGACAACCATTCCCTAGGCATGAAATGGCACAACTCGGATCACATGCCCATTGTTTTCGAGATCTGCACGAGAAAATGGACACCAAAACACATTGACAACCCCTGGCCTACATGGCTGCTCGCATTCCCACAAGTACAAGAACATCTTCGGGGAAGACTACAAGACCAAATGTGCAAGCTAGCATCTCCACAATATCACAATTACAATTCTGGAGTGCGACATTATCTACCTCCGGGAAACCTTTACCGCACAACACAAAATCACTTAACGTCGACTACACGATCTCCTCGTTGATTCCCGACTTAAGGCTGCTGTCTCCCGCCATACCGCTAACCATAAAAACTCGACGAAGTGGTACAGTATTCTAGGTTACTGTATATGGAAATTTGTACGCTTAGGTTTGAATTGCCTTTAGGAATACTTTTACAGTCGAAGTTGTGAAAGCACACCCGCACTTCTGTAACAGTTTTGATTCGCCCAAAAAACTCGAAATATAATCAAAACAAAGGCTTGTCCAGGCACCACCATGAGATGTGCCACCAGCCAAACCTTGTGTGCTGGCACTGGCAAGGCTGGGACAAATTTTTGATGTGCGAATATATTTATTTCGTACTGTGTATAATGCATCCAGATTGTTGAAACAGTTCAAGTCATTAGCAATCTCCAACAAAGACCCATGCTTTTGCTGTCATGAACGCACTTCGACAGCAAAATATTGCGCACCGCCTAGCGTAGGTAGACGGACACGTTTCGCGACTTTCATCTGCCGCTGGGTGAGTTGCGATGGAGACGCGAAGTGAAATGAGGGCAGAGTAGTAGGTCGCAGATGGAAATCATCCCACAGTGTATGGGAAACCCAGGCATTCACGATGAAACTGCTGGTCAACATGTTGCTTGGAGCAGGAAGTTCTTGGTCGAAGTGCAATCAGAACGAGCATGCGAGACTCGCATGTGGAATATTTCACACGACCAGCGTGATGTGGAAGGACGTTGTAGGTCCATCGTACTGTATGGTCCGTGTTTGGAAGCATCGCATCGAAAGTGCTGGATGAGACCACGAGATAGGGAACGCGCAAGTTCTCCACGAGGTTGACGATCTAGCTTGAAATGTTGTGCAGGTTGCATCCAGTAAAACATCATGGCATGGTCAAAATGCGAGCGGACTTCCAACGACATGTCAAATCAACACGCACTTCACCCCTACAATCTGATCAACAATTTACCACGTCTACTTCGATCGCCCTACGAGGCAGACCAAGACAGCTCTGCGACAATACCAGTCATCACTTCCGTTCTCGTAGATTCGACTACTGCCTGCCGTTCCACTTTACAATTGACATCGTTGACCGAAAGAATATGCAGCCAAGCCATCCAACGGACGAGCCATTTGCAGCCATTCCTGACACCCCTTGCGAGTTGGAGGCACCCATGGAGCAACGGAAGCCAGTCATCACGCGCTTTCGCGTCGTCGTCGCAGTCCTCGCTCTTTGTGGGGTCGTCTGCTTCACGGCCGGGGCGATACTGATTGCACAGCCACAAGCCAAACCCAACACGAAATCCATCCTGTCCAATATCCAGCAAACGTCTGCCCTGAAGGTCTCGCTGACCGCCCTCCGCCCGTGCATGCAGCTCAACGGCAAGACTAACGCCACTGTGTACATCGTCCCCCGCGCGAGCTACGTCGAAGACGATATGCTGGAGTTTGATGCTATCTTGACTCAGCCCGGTGCTGAAGTAACCGAGACGTACGTGCTCCTTGACAACCGCGCGTACTGGTCCAAGTCGGCGCTGGACGGCACGCCCATTACGGCGCAGTGTTTGACTGCATCCCAGATTCCGCCAATCGAGTTGATGCAGGGCAGCATGGAGCAGTCTCATGTCGTGTCGGCTGTAGTGGACGACGACGGAGAGCCGATCGAGATGGGGTGCGAGATCGGCCAGTTGCTCGAGCTCAAGTTTGCAGGAGAGACATTTGTGCTGTGCAAATCGAGAGATAACACCATGACGCATGGGCTTGGGGACGACTTGACGTTTACTGTCGAGTACATTTCAGACCCGACTCAAGTCCCCGACATCGTGGCACCCACGAACCTGGAATGCCCGGTCGTGCGCGCCTCCCTTCCCCGAGCCGACTTTACCCCCAA
>NW_008580245.1:26406-30486 GCF_000520115.1 Aphanomyces invadans | reverse complement strand
CGCCATCGTCGTATCGAAGGGATACGTCATCGTCCAGGCCGACGCAGACACAGCATTTGTTCAAGCAACCATGGAGAAAGGCATCCTCCTCTACGTGGACCAACCACCAGGGTACGACGACGGAACGGGCCGCAAGATGCTGCTGATCAAGGCACTGTACGGTCTAAAGCAAGCCGCCCTCGCCTGGTTCGACCACTGCAGGAGGATCATCACCACCGCGGGGTTCAGGCCGAGCCAATTCGACCCATGCCTATACATCAAAGGTTCAGGGGAGAGCATAGAACTGATATGCACCTGCGTGGATGATTTTCTCGTCAAGACGAAGTCCGTCGCGGCCGCCGACGCAATCCTCGACCGTCTCGAGGCTAAGATGAAACTGAAGCGTCAGGGAAGGGCTAACTACTTCCTCGGAATGAAGATCGTGCACAATGAGAAGAAGGCAACACTCACCATCACCCAAGAAGCCTACGCCAAGAAGGTACTTGAACGATTCGGCATGTCCGACTGCCACGGGTACGCGACCCCCGAAGTGGATGACCGCGAAGACCTGTGGCACGATGAGTCTCAACAGGTAGCAGACCAGACGACCTACCGCTCCATGGTTGGGTCCCTGATGTACCTCATGGTATGTACGCGGCCCGATATCGCACATGCCGTTCAACGACTATCTCGCCACCTACACGACCCAAGAGAACCACATCTTGTCGGCGCAAAACGCCTACTTCGATACGTCAAGGCCACGATCAACCACGGACTCACGTACCACGCAAGCGACTGCAAACTCGTCGGGTACAGCGACGCCAGCTGGGCCAATCGCGACGGACGGCGTTCGACAACTGGGTTCGTGTGTCTCGTCGGCGGTGGCGCCGTGTCATGGAAATCAGCGCGTCAACGCGTCGTGGCCCTGTCGACTTGCGAAGCGGAGTACATCGTATTGGTCGAGCTCGCCAAGGAAGTCGTATGGACGCGCGGAATCCTACAAGAAATGGGGATGGGCCAGAAAAATGCGACGACGACCTACTGTGACAACAAGTCGGCGATTTCAACAGCTGAAGGCATCGGGATGAGCGAGAGAAGCAAGCACATGGACGTGCGACTCCACTACGTCCGCCAGCTCGTCCAAGATCGCACCATCCGGGTGCTCCACGTTGGTACCGCAGACCAGCTCGCAGATGTGCTGACCAAGGTGTCCACCAAAGACGCGATCCAGAAATTCAAGAAAACAACAAAGACGACCGTCGAACTTGGGACACTTCAACCTGCGACAGGAATCACAACGGACCGATAGGTACCATGTACCTCGAACCTCTCTGCACCAACATAGGGGAGTGTTGAGAATGTTGGTACACGAGGAGTGCATGTTAGATCAGCGAGGACCATTCATATCGACACAGAGACCAGAGACGTTAACCACCAATGAATCACTCTTGAACCTACTCCTACTGGCTTTGCAGCCACGCGCTCGACTACCTCGCTCTAACAGCCCCCAGTGGCAATGGTACCAAGCACAGCCTGTACAATCGCATGAAGGCACGAAGATGTTGATCATGTCGTGGTCTTGATTTCCGTTGTGGTTGGCGACCGCGCAATGCACGGAAGTCCATCGCAAGGACAGGGAAGCGTCGAGTTCATACCATCATGCAAGCCTCCCTCCAAAATCACGGGAGCCATGGCGCAGCCACCACGGACTCATTCACCAACTACAACTGCACCCCGCCATGCCCGTCTGTGCGCAACTACTGCTTGGTCCATCACCCCGACAACCATCGTCGAACCAGTCCACGTTGGACACGGTGACCACATTCGCCTGCGCGTGATGACGGCTCCACGGTATATGCAGCGGAATACTGCCCACATCACATGGCAGTGACGCGCATCCGCGTCACTATTCCTGGCATCCATTTGCTTCGGGTGGTTTGCCTGCCTCTATTGGTTTCCAACGAGATGGCGGCGGCGCAACCCAATCATATCAAGTCCGCACAGATTTGGATCGTCTTTTGTTAATTTATTAACGTCTAGTGAACACACACCACCACGGAGGCCTACCCAAAGACGGCCTTCATCTTGCCTAGCGCAACCAGCACGATCCACAAAATGCCAACACCGATCGACAGGACCGCCGAGAACACGTTGATCCGGTACGCGACCACTGCCGACCGCTGCCTGCGCACCCACTGCAGTTAGTCCAGCCGACCCCACCGCATCCCCCGTGTGCAAACTCAAGCAGACAAAACCTCAAGTCCCGCCATCGTGAAGATTACGTACCCCAGTCGAGACGTGAGTTCACCGTACATGGCGGCGAAGAGCCCCATGATCACAATGGATGTGGCGCAAAACGTCCCGAGGTACACCATGGACCGCATCCAGTTGTGGTACCGCACGGCCGGCATGACGCCGAGAATGCCACCAGGTCCGGCAATTCCGTGAACGATGCCGACCAAGAGGGCAGTTGCCTACAACGCAATTGAGTGCCCACCCATTCTGCAGGATTCGAGCAATTTCTGCCAGGCTTCACGGCAATGTTGCTGCCACTTAAGAATGTAAACGCGCACATGCTCACAAATGCATTGGAACGCTCCACGTACCTTTTGCGTTGTCGGGTTCTCCATATCGACCTGGGGCACGCATCGCCGCCACCTGCCGCGAAGTTCCTTCTTCTGTGCACGAGACTGGCCAAGGGGCGCGTTGTCATCGTCGCTGCTGCCATCGTCGGTCTCCTCTACCATCGACGACGACAGCGTTGTTCCTGAAGACTCTAGTTCATCGACTGCAGTGTCTTTGTCGTTCTCGACCAGCTCCACGCTCGGACGCGACACATGTGCCGGGTCTTTCTCGTCCATAACAATGCGCTTCTTGTGCGTAGGTGTTTCGGATGGAGATGGAGACTGCTCAGGCGTTGGATCCGCATGCAATGTAGGAGCAGGGGACTCGTCGCTGATACTCCTTCTGCGCGAGGACCGCGCCGAGTCGTCACAAACACATGGGACTTCTTCGTATGGTTGCTCCTTGGGCTTGCTATGGGAATCGGACGATGGCCCGCTGCCGCCGTGCGAATGCCCAAGTTGGTGTGGGTCGCCGAGCTTCTTGTTCGCGTTGTAAACTCCATGCACACCGAGACCAATCATGAAAACACCAACGACGACTTCCGTGACAATGTCGAGCTTCTCCAAGTTGAGGCTATCGTCGAGAAGGATAAAGATGAACGCCATGATGATGAGCCCAATGCTATGGCCACATCCCCAGCGTACACCAAGGGCGAACGACCGCCACGACGAGCCAGCACTCAGGGTCGCCAGCGCACTCAAGTGATCGGGGCCAGACATGACGTGGAACACGCCAAACCCGAGCGCCGTTGCGACCAGCTTCCCCATTGAGCTGGTTTGATCGATGGCATGCATGGGTTGCATGACGGTGCCGCGAGTTGACACTTGTTCCGAACTAATGCACACTGTCACGGAACGAAAATTGGACAGAATTGGACTCCATTGAGGTAAAACGTCGAAAACTTTGGCAATTTTTTGTTCGTTTTATTGACAACCTCGCCTTTACAAGTGCCGTGGAATCAAATGAACTTATAGTTTATATGCAATTTAATTCAATAGGCAAGTCATGGAAAAGGTGGCCAATTAAAACACAGCGTGCGGCAACACGATGGTGGAATGGAGCGTGCCGCTCTTCCGCAGTCGTGCCCATGACCTAGACGAGGACAGTCTTGCCGGTCCCATCGATCACCCCCTTCTTGATGATGATATTGCCGTACAGACGAGATTCTCCCGTGGACACGATGGCGTACACTGTCTTGGATCTGTCGTAGAATCCAAATCGATCGACCCGTGCAATTGAAGCAGGTTTGGACGACCCGTCGACGGTCTGGTACGCGTGGTTCAGCATCGATTGAAACTCCTGGACAATCGGCGCGTCATCGCTCGAGTGCACTTGTTTCATGACTGTGGCCTGAAACTGGTCGAACGAGTCCAACGGGAAGAGCTTCAGCACAGCGTCGAGGACGCTTGTTGCCGTGGATCCAGGAAGGTACACCACAGAATTCACGCCCTGCGACGACACTGGAAAGTTGGCATC
>NW_008580245.1:10638-15091 GCF_000520115.1 Aphanomyces invadans | reverse complement strand
GACCTGGACAGCGAGATTCCGCAGCACGTGCTGGACGACATCCACTCGCACCGTCGGTTCATCTGGTGGTCGCTCGTGTTCCTGAACGGGTCCGTGCTGTGGGCGTACTACTCGGGTTTGTCGGCGCAGAGCTACTACGAGACCAAGTTCAAGGCGGCCAAGTTCAACTTTGCCTACCTCACGACGCCCGTGTCGACATGGCCCATGTTTGTCGGCCATGCGCTCCAGCTCTTCTTCGGGTGGGACAAGAAGGTCGGGATGTGGCCCCGCGTGATCGTCGGGTACGTGCTCTTCATCGTGTGCGCGCTCGTCATCTTGGCGCAAGAAGCGTTCAACACGTCCCCCAACACGGGCGCGGTCCTCGTCCTCGTCTCGCTCGGGTCGATCGGCGCCATCAACACCCTGACCGAGTCGGCATTCTACGCGCTGTCGGCGCTGTTTCCCGACTCGTCCTTCACGACGGCGATCCAGGTTGGCAACGGCACGTCCGGCGTGATCAACATCACACTCAACACGATCATTCGTCTGCTCGTGGGCGGGACGAACCCGGCCGCCGAGGACAACGCGTCGATCAACTCGCTGTCGTTTTACATCTTTTTCGGGATCCTCATCCTCGTGTGTCTCCTGGCCATGTTCGTCTTCACGCGCTTGATCAAGGTCGACGGCATCAAGTACCTCATCGAGCGCAACAACGCCGAGACCCGCCGCCGCGCCGCCAACGCGGAAACGCTCGGCAACCACGTCGGCCGCCTCGTCCGCATCACAAAGGTCATCATGTTGCCGTTCGTGGCCCAGTTCATGATCTTCCTTGTGTCGCTCACGGTGTTCCCGGGCATCGGGTGCTCGTCGGGATTCCAGTACGCTGGCACGGCGTCGTGGGCCAACTGGTACTGCGCGCCAGGGATCATTGCCACGTACAACTACGGCGACTTTTTCGGCCGCCTCGTCGCGCCGCTGCTGCTCACGCGCATCGACCTCAAGTGGTGCTTTGGCTTGTCCTGGTTGCGCTGGGTGTTTTTGATCCTGCTCCTGATCGGGTTGCCTGGGTCGGACCCGGTCACGTTTGCGGGCCCGACCAACTCGTTGTTTGCGTTTGACAACGCGCGCGGGTTTGGCCAGTTCTGGCAGCTCTTTTTGAACGTGTGGATCGGGTTGACGAACGGGATCTTGTCCACAATCACGTTTGCATTGGGGCCTCGGCTCGTGCCGCAGGAAGACCGCGAGTCGGCCGGCGCGCTCATGGTGCTCGCGCTCTTTTTTGGCATTTCGTCCGGCGCGACGGTCGGCTGGCAGTTTGGGTCGAACCATTGGTTTGGCGCCTAAGCCCCGTACGACGCATATGTCCATGTACTCTAAGCCTCGATCGTGTCGTCGCTCGCGACGGCATGCACATAATTCAAGTATTCGTCTGTCCGCGACTCGTCCAGTCGACACCCATCGGCGAGTGGCTCGGCATGCCTTGAAAGCGAGAGAAACGAGTGGCTTGGCATGCCTTGAAAGCGAGAGAAACGAGTGGCTTGGCATGCCTTGAAAGCGAGAGAAACGTCAAGGCGACGGAGGGTGGCGTATATGGTGTCGCCGAGTGGCAGGGTGGAAACACTCACTCGACGCAATGTCACTGACAGCCATCGTGGCTCTCATGAGGAAAACGTTGTCGTGCTTTGACGGCCTGTGAAGGCCCTGCTGGTGTGGGGAGAAGAAGGCGTGGGGTCCGATTTGAAAGGCGCAGGAAGCCCATGAAGGAGGGCAAACTCCGAGCCGCCGCATGCATCGTGGATATAAGGTGTGCTGACACTGTGCGGATCCAATGCATCGCTCGCACCAGGGAAGGGCAGGTGAAACATGATCGAGATGGCCGTGCGTTATGGTTCGGCACGTGCCATTCTGCTCTGTCGTTCGGATGCGATGGGGTGCTCTGAACCATTCGTTGGGGGGATGCTTGCATCGGCATCTTAAACGGAGATAGGCACGTGAGAATAGCACCGTTGGTGGTTTAGGTGGTAGTGTCTCGAGATGCTGCTCTCGCACGGCTACATCGTCCAGAGTTTGCCCGTTTCTTGGTTCAGCACTGGCCACCACGCCGGCGCATACGGGAGGACTTGGAACTGGCCGTCTTCTGTCACAATGGGACCGCGAGTCAACTGCTCCAGTCGCACCAACGCCACTACCGCGTTCACCCCTACATGTGCACCGGTGTTATCGTCCGTGGGTGGCATGAGACGGTACCTGTCGCAGCGGCTACAATCCTTCCCGCACTCGCAGAGGAGCCCTTGGCCACAAGTTTCATGTCGGTTTCGACTGGCGGCGCGAGGGCGACGAAGTGCTTCGATGCCCACTTGTGTCCGGCCAACGGATCATGGTTGGCGGGATCACCAAACGTGAATGGGGGTGGCGGCACCGCGGCATCCCCGGAAGCAGGAACAACCAGACAAGGAATCGTGCGTTTGCGAATGTTGCCTTTGTAGTGCGTTCGAGAAATCAGCTCTTGACCGACGTAGCAGCCCTTGGTCATCGACACGCCATGGAGAAGGTCCAGGTTGAACTCGAGCGGTATGCCATCGCGAAGCTCCAAACTACCGCAAAGTGAGCGCATCCAACACGGTCGATCGAGAGTTGCATGCATACCCTGACGTCGCGCCAAGGACAAGGCGGCGGTCCCGGGCGGTACCGTCGGCGATGTCGGCATTCTCCTCCACGGCGAAATCACTCCCTAAAGCAAGGCGCGCTACAAAACAAGCCACGGCCATGACGGTGCACACACGTCGCAGCATGCAAGACGTACAAGTATTGGTGCTTACGGGCAGAATCGCGGTCGCCCCAAACCAGTTGCTGCGCGGGTCCGAGTACACGACGCCATCGCTATGTTGTTGATTTTGATCGATCGCCCACGATGGAAGGAATGCCGTAGTTGTTGAGTCGTTCAGGGACGGGAGAATCGCGTGTGCGCGGACGTGGTCGTGGGCGGCCGAGATCGTCACCTTGGATCGAAGTTTGTACTTTTTCAAGTGCTTCAGCATGTCTTCCTCGACGGCGGCGGCGACTTTTAGAAAGAACGCATCTGTCTATCATATTCACGCGCGCGCAGGACCCGTCAGCGAAGGACGGTCACGTCCTGGACGTACCTCGCGGAGGACAATGTCCGCGTCCGCCAGCATTCGACCCTTGTGGCTCAGAAACGCTCCATACCGGGCATCTCCACGGGACTTGAGCGAAAGGACGTCGTTGGTGAAGATACCCTGCAGGAACTTGGCCGCGTCGGGACCTTCCACGCGCAGCACGCGGGTCTGCGGCAGTGCCGTCGCCACGTTGCGATGCAACAAGTGCGCCATCTCTGTGCAACGTGGCCAGTGACGACATCCTGTCACAACGTATATTTCCACCGCAAATCGGTCCATATGCAATTCCAGAGACTTGCAATCTTCAAACGTTCGGGCATCGACGGTCGCGGCGGCCGACTCGATGCGGGTGAAAGGATCGCAGCTGAAGAGAGCATGCGAAGTCGTCGTGGGGCTCAAAACTCGTTTGTTTGCATCTACTAGCTCCATCGTGGCGAACCACTGCGTGTGCGCATGTTGGGCAACCGTGACATGTGTGCAGAACAAAGTCGTGTTGACGGGTCGTGGGATGCTGCGCTTAGTGTGACGACTCTGCACGTTCGACTTGCTGAACGAGCGCCTACACGATCGATTCGACTGTCAAGCCGACAGTGCCACGATTTGGTGAGATGGACGTCCTTACTTCGAGCGCCTCGATCAAGGTGGAAGGGTTGGTGGACTTGGCGAGTGCCATGACGTCGCCGACGGCCTTGCGCATCTCGGCGCGGCGGGCTGGTGGATGGTTGTACCTGTTCTCATGGAGGACGTAGTTGGTAGTGGCGAGGACCAGGCCAGCATCCGCCGTTGCTGTCGGGATCGCGACGCTTTCACTCGTGCCGCTTCGTTGCAGCGTCAATTTCTACAACTTGGTCGTCAACACCTTGGACAAGCATGACCAGAGTTGACTCGTCCAGCGTACCACGAGACGAAGGACGTGGCCGATTCCACAAGGCACAGTCTCGCCTGCCGCCGGCGCCGCCCCGCCGCAGGACGCAGCAGACAACGGCACGTAGTCCAAGATTGGACGGGCCGCCTCCAAGTCGACATGGATGGCATCTCCGACTTGAATCTGCGGCCGCGTCGACGGCGTGAGTTTGACCAGCAGCGCAAATATTGCGTGAACGACCTAGCACCGTTCGTTAGCGACGGATCGAAACGAGATACGAATATAGGAACACGCACGGTCCAGAGAAGCTGTTCGATGTGTCGCTCGAGACTGTCCTGGCTGAGCCATACACAGCATGGCACAATGTGCGCTCGAATAGCTTCCAGGAGCCGACTGAACGAGCCGGGCATGACCGCTTGCCACTCGTGCATGTGCCGCGACGACGCGTGGATGAGCTGGACAATGGCGAATC
>NW_008580245.1:0-9998 GCF_000520115.1 Aphanomyces invadans | reverse complement strand
CAAAGGCCCTTGGCCGACGATCGCAAGCAGTTGAAACGCCGCAGTCGTCGAGTCTGCCGGGATGTGGTGCTGCAGCACGGTTTGAAGGACTTGACCGACTGTAGAGAACAACGGGTCGTCGGTGGTCGCAGAGGCCAAGGCCGTGATGCAGTGGGTCACCACGCGACTGAGCAACAACGGGGGCAGCGGCGGTGCCAGTTGTCGGAGTAGGAGCAACGATGCTGTCCACAGCGCCGCATTTGACGCGTCGTGATGGACAATCGAGTGCACGACCGTGATCTACAAAGCAACGCCGATCCAGATGCGAAACGAACGCTCCATTGCAACGTAGGACGATGCGTACCAAATGAAGCGACGTGGTCGGGTCCAGCTGCTGCGACGGACGCAACTGCGTTGTCGACCACCGCGGGTCGTTGGTTTTGTGCTTGACTTCGCACACTTGATGGTGAATCATGCACAGACTCAGACGGCTGAGGAGACGGATCGCTTGGGGATCAACCTGGGCCGACGTTGCGAGCGCAGCCATGCGGGCCGTCAACTTCAAGCTCCATTCGAGGGACGTGCGATCGCCTGAAAAGTTGGATGGCCGGGAAGGCGCTCCCGTGCGGGCTGGAAGCATGGGCGAGTCACACTAGAGACACCATGAGCGGGTACAAACTGCCCAACATGGCACACGAGCGTTGGCGTTACCGTGATGCGGCTCCTGGACGAGTTAGAAGGGCTTGACTGGATAACAGCGGATGCCGAGGCACCTTGTCGACTTGTTGAAGGGTGCAAGAAGACGATTTCCATGAAGATAGTCCATTGTGCCAGCACATACAGCGATGCGGGGACGTCGGCGGCTTGGACGTACAGAGGAAGAGCCCGATCGGTGTTGGTGTGTGCGGTCGGGAGGTACATGGCTGCAGCGTCCTCGCTCGTGTAATCGTGGAACCACTGGTCGTAAAGGTCTCGAAACGATCCGACGATGTCGGCAAGGTTGGATGCCCCGGGGATTTTCCGCTGCCTTTCAATGTGGTACTCGATCGCGAGGATTTTGAAGATCGCGCCTTGGGCAAACGCTGCATGCGCGTGCGGTGGGGACACCCCCAAGGGCTGCGTCAGAGTCGCCCAAAAGAGCGGCTGGTCACGAAACAACGCAGCCATGTGATGGCACGCATTCGAATGGCTCAACCCTTCCCAAATGGCCAGGATAAACCCGAGTGCCGACGCGAGCACGCCGTACAGGCCATTTTCATACGTGCCACGAATCGAATCGACGAGCGTCGCGGCGGCCGTGCCGTGTTCAAACAAAAGCGACAGCACACTCGGCTGCACGTCAAGACAGTGTGTCCACAAAGTCCAAACAGCAACTTGCAATCGGGGAGCATCGCTCGTCTGGACTATCGTCAGGAGTGAGTCCAAGAACGCCGTCATGTCGTCCTGCGTGCGAAAGTAAGCCATGAGCGTCGAGTCCGTGAGGTGCAGCGACACCGTCGTGAGAAGGCGCGCCGCGACGAGGGGGATCACCGGGGACGCCGAACAGGTCAAATACGCCGCGCACGCCACGGGCCAGTTGAGTGGACCGTTAGAATGTGCAACGAACGCTTCGATCGCTTGAGATTCCACGGTGGAAGTGTCCAGAAGCAAGCGAACGGCAGACAGGACGGCTTCGACGACTGCGACGTCCGACGATGTCACGTCGGCAAATGCGTAGGGAAGGACGGGGGTTTCAACAGGAGTAGGTCGATCAAAGTTGAATGCAGCTTCCGGCTTGGATGGAGGTGTTGCCGGTGCTGGAGCGTCTGCCAGCAGCAATGTCGTGGCTGCGTCAAAGAGCAATGCGCGGCCGTGAAAGAGCATCGTCGGGGCGAGTTTTTTGTGCACTTGCGGTAGGGCGAGGCTCTGAGCCAACAGGCGGAATGTCACGATGCGGGCAACGTTGTCGGTGGCGGGTTGTTCCAGGAGTTGCAGGAGCAGCGACACGACGACTTCAGGCGACGATGACATGTGAAGGATCAAGCATTGCAGGCATGCCAAAACGCCAACGGCATCCTGTGCCACCACGAGAGCATGCATCGCTTCGCCAGCGACGCCGTGGACAAGCAAAGCTGTCACCGCCACATCAAGGACAGTCACCACCCCCAGCGCCGCCGCTTGAACGGCCAACGAACCAGACGTGAAGTGGCGCGACAGCAGCGAGTGAATGGCGTCGTTGGCTTCGTCTGGGCTGGACCCCAGCGCGCGCCGCCAGATTGCATCAAAGCGACGAGGTGCCGCGCGGCCATACGCCGCGAGCCAATTCAACGCCGCAATCAGGTCGGTTGCATCAGCCAATTCAGCAGGCTGCCTGAGCCGCGTGAACACGACGTCCCACAGCGAAAGCCTTGTGGTCGAGCTTCCCAAGTGCCAGCACACCAACGTACGCCCTTCCATCGTCACGCTCTGCCCAGTGGTTCCAATGGAGATGACAACGTCGGGGAGATGCAACGCTTCCTTGCACGTCACACCGTTTGTGGAGGCGACGTCGATTTGGCTGCACGCTTCCAACGAGTCAGCGCCGACGACATGGGTGTACGTCGCCAACGGGTGGTCTAGACCGATCTGATCTGTCAGGGTGGCCACCGTGTCGGGCGCACAAAATGCCGTCAAAAGTCGTAACAGCGGCGACAATTGGTGTGGAAAGAGCAAGCCGAGCGGCTCAGTCAGTCGAAGCACCTACCTCGGATCGTTACGAGATATTTGCGTACAGATGTAGATACCTCTTGGACAACCGACGCGCGGAGCGCTGGGTGGTGCGCAACCAGCGCTGCAAAGAGGTCGACGACAGCGAGAAGTTCTGCGGTGGATTTGGTGACATCAAGCAGGCCGAAGTCGTCGACAAAGCGGCTAAAGAACGCATATCCGGCGTCCTGGAGACCCCACATGCGGCGTCTGTCAGGAAAGTAGGTGGGAAAGGTATCACCGTCGAGCCGGCGCCACGCGGCGTCGTTGATGTCGAACACTGGGGACTCCACGGTCGTCGAGTTCGTGAAGATAGTTGAAAACAGCGACAGGCCACCGAGGGATCGACCCTTTTCCAGCACGATGTCGCTCAGGGTATCGTCCATTTCAAACTCGCCAGCGTTGTCCGCTTGGCGACTGCGAAGGCGGGACACAGTTGCAGTGTGTATCGCATCGTTCGTGCGTTCCACGTGCCGTACGAACAGGGCAAACGCAAAGAGGACACTGCCGTGGGGTCCAAGTTCAGCCGGCGTCCATCGATTTGACCCGTCGACCGCGAATGGATCGAGCATGAACTCGTACAAGGCCGCAAGCGCATCGGCGTCGTCTTCCGAATCAACCTGGCATTCCTTCGTCAAAGCAGCCATCAAGAGCAACGTGGTATGGTGGAGGACGCGACGGTCGTCCTTCAAGCTCTTCCGTGGGAATCCGAACCGTTTCTTCATGAAGAAAGACACCATCGACTGCACTGTGCGAGGAGCGATGGAACCCTCCAGCTTAAGTGAAACAAGGAGGTTGTCCAGGGTGTCCAGTTCCCCTATGATCTTGGATTCTTCCTCAACTGGGTCACTGAAATCTGCTTCATAAGCCTGGAAGAGCCGATGGAACTCATTCGCGCCGCCTACAGGTTCGTCACGACGCCGCGCCGGGCTCCCGAACTTGAACGCCATTGATGCTTGCGACTGGAGTTCGGATGCAAGTAGAGGTTTAGGATTGGACAAAATTTGTGCAATTCACCCGTTTGATTGGGAGAAAATAACCAATCATCGATTGCGAATCCGGTATTTCCCTCCAAAACAAGCCTTGAATCGGCACGGGCAACATGGGAAAACGGCGTCATGAACATGGTAGCTCGTTCGGGCCGCTGCTGGCCGACAGCAAAATTACATTGGAAGAGCGACGCGTCGTCCGGTGCCGCGAGCGTGAAATTCTGCAGGAGCTGAAGGAAAAGAGCGCGGAAGCGTCTCAGCTGAACAACTCGATCTTTCAATCGAAAGCACAAGAGCTCGACTCCATCTACGCCAAAGTGGTGTACCCGCGCGAGGCAAACTTGGACGCATGCAACCTAGACGAATTTAGCAACCTTGTTGTGAAGCAAGCTGGACTCATGAGCGCCAGCGACTTGACCAAGTTCGACACAGGTCAATTCATCAACTCGTGCAAGGCCAAGTGCGCCAGCGAAGACACAGAATCCGTCTTTGACTGGTTGCGGATGGGCTCAGCTGTGGGACCGTGCTTTCAGAATACGATCGCCGTGAACTTTATGTATGGGTCGATGGTATGCTTCCAAACGATGTCGACATATTTCGAAATGGCATTCTGTTCTAACGGTTTGGTGGTTCAGGACACCCAACTAGTCGCCAAAGAACGGCGTGCACCCCGCCGCCGTCGAGTTGATAGTGTAGACGTTGAAGAATGCCAACCCACGCAAGTGGCAAAGGACAGTCTAGTTCAAGAGGATGTTCAAGCAGGTCGGTTGAAGTACCTCCTTACTCTGGTCCAAGACCAAGGAAGTTGCGGCCTTTTCGATTTGTGTCTGAATCCGAAGAGCTTTGCCCAGGTTGCGTCAACCACCTTTCGCCAAATCTTCTCATCGTATTGTAGACGATAGAGAACATGTTTGACATGTCGTTTCTCATTCGCGATGGCCAGGCCAAGATCGACATCGACTCCCACGGGCTTCCTCGAATTGGTACGCCCGTGTTTTGCATCACGAACGTGGTTCACGTCCAATGTCAAATCCAGTCAACAAGTCTGGAATCACCGGGGAAGTACCCAAGCCGACGCAGTCGATCATCAGTATCACGTACGAGCAGTGGGAGGTGCGTCGATTGCGTGTCATGTTGTCGTGCATGACACCGTCACCAATGTAGAAGCTCGCGCCGCTGTACGGGGAGCCACTCGTTGGACATCGACCGCCGCCGCGTGTGTAGGGAGCTGCAAATTTGACAATGACGAGTTTGAAACGGTCGCGTCCTTTTCACTTGGTTAATCTATGCAATGTTCGCGCGCAAAATTTGTTTAGTCGTCAAACGAGGTTTTCGAGTTTTCACGTTCGTTGTCTTCGAACTCTTTGATGAGGTCGGGCGACGCCTGCAAGAGCTCGACGAAGGCCGGCTTGTCGCACAAGTCAAAGTGCGGCGCGCTCTCAGGGGTCGGCGGGATCGTGACAACGTCCACCCCCTCTTCGTTCTTTCGAGGTGGGTCGTGGGGAATGTTGTTCTGCTTCATGTACTCGACGCATTTGGGCAGCGTGTCCACGTAGAGCGAGACAAAGTTAGGGTATCCGTAGCTGTTGCGGAGCACAATCGGCGCGTTCTTGGGTTTCACGGTTTGATCGCGATCTTCGTAGCGCTTGTCTTCGATTTCGACGTCGCGGATGCCAACAAATCGGAATGGACGCTTCACGCCATCGTCTTCTTGGGTGAAATGCAGGTCCAACAAGCCGTTTTCCTGAAACACGAAGGCACGATCACTTGATGACCACGATGACCATGCACGTACCGTCGTATCGTCGTCGTCGTCATCCATACAAGGCTCAGTGGAGAAGAAGCGCGGAGCTGCGAACGCACGCTGGTATCGCTGGCTCGTCGGCACGAAGTGGCGTTGGGCAAACTTGCGGAGCATGATGTGTCGAGGTTCCAATGCTTCAAAGCAATTGCTGGCTGTCACGGAGATCGAACCATCGGGGATCAAACACCAGGTATTTGACTCAAAACCCGGTGTTTGGTGGCAAATCTCGGGTATCCGGAAATTCGATATCCGGTCCTCGCAGAAAGGGGTGGAAGCAACCAAGATGGCACCGAAGCCCATCAGCCTGTTCCGCAAGATCGTGGCGTCGGCAGAGTCGTCGATCCTTTCGACCAAGCAAAGTACAAGATCATCCTTGGGCTGTCATGTGCTTACTGTTTTGTGGACGGAACGTAGTGCTCGGGATGAAGATTGCAGTGTCGACCGATATGCCAATTTTCGAGTTTAACAGCCCCGATAGTGTCAAGGACTGGCTTGTCTCGAGCGACCAAGCGATCGGAGGTATATGTATCCTCAAAATTACGCTCCGTGAAACGAGGTTTCTGCCCAGGCGCGTCCACGTGCACTTTCAAGCACGAGCCTCGGCGAGCCGACGATGACCCCGAATCTGGTGCAGGTGTGAAGCCTTCGTTCATTTTTGCAATTTGTTGTCCACTCTCATGCAGAAATGTTGTATTCTAGCGATATTTTCGGGCAAACTCAGTCTGAGCCTCCAACCCACCGAGCAACACGTCGTTCGAAGCGGGTATTGCGCAATTCGTGGCAACGTGCCGCGCCACCTTATGCTGCATGGGTACGAAGGCCTGGCCATGCGAATCAAGACGGACGGGCGTGTGTACGTTCATATAGAACATCTCGATTCTGCAGCGTCTCATTCACCGTCGTCTGCAGGTATCGTATCAACGCGCAAGCAGATAGCTGGAACCCCCACGACTTGTTCATGGGATTCCTGAAGGCGCCGCCGAATGAATGGGTCGAAGCCGAGGTATGTCGGCCACACTTTCACCCTTCATTCAGTGACTGATTCGCCATTGTAGCTCAAATTCAGCGACTTTATCCTCACGTCGCGAGGGTACACGCAGGTTGATGACCCGAGCAAGCTCAATCCGTCAAAGCTGGCCAAGGTACGTGAACAATAGTAGGAACAGCTCTAAAAATGGAGATCAACAGATTGGGATTGCTCTCGCCGACGACAAGGAAGGCGAGTTTGAATTCGCCATCGAATGGATCAAGGCAGTAGAGAAGGTGGCAACGACGAACCTGTACCCGAAGCCGCAAGTTACCCTGAAAGAGTACGTATTGCATAAGCTGCTTGACGATCACATCCATCGTGATGATCGATGGACCCGTCCCTGACTCGGTGGTGATGTGCAGAGACTTGGAAGTTCGCGACGACGAAGTGAAGGTCGACGACTCGAAGCCTTCTCCAAAGCGACCTCGAAGCCCCGACTTTTTGGTATAAGAGCGCACCGTTGTGGCAAAGTAATAAGAAAAATACGTCGATTACACTTCATCTTCGCGCAGCAACATGTTGGGAATCCCGTCGACGATCGGAAACTCACGTCCAGATTCGGGACACACCAGCACGCCTTTCTTCACGTGCACGTCGAGCAACGCATGATGGATCTGTTTGAGCACAACTTCGTTTGCCTTGTCCTCGGCGGACAACGGGGTGCTCGGGACGTCCACGTTTAATGCCGCCGCACCCGCCACGAACGCAGCCCAGTCAAGTTTGTCGACCATTTTCACAATGAACTCGGCGCTGAAGTCGGACGCAACGATCTCAGTCTCTTCGGGCTTGAGGATCAACGGAAAGCCATTCGACACCCCCTTCTTGTTGCACATGAGCATGTTGTGTGTGATGAGGCGCATGTCGCTTGGAGCCGTCCTGCCGTCGATCTCAACTTGTCCACGACTTACCAATCGTTTGCGTTCCGGATAATACCGATTAAATGCATATTCATCTATTCGTTTGACTAGATTTCAAATATTCCCCCCTCCGGTTGACGTTTCCAACGTCACCAGGGGGGCGCGAAGCGGGCGTGTAGCTACCGCGTACCGCCGGCGGCGGTCGCATCAAGCACAAGGTGTTTGTCACCGGGGGACCAAGCTCGATCCGCTTGGAGCACGTGTGTAATCCAGCTACAACACCAACTCACATCGATGGCGACCCCCCTCGTCACGGGAGCAGTGGCTACAAACAAGGGAGGCAACTCATGCCGACGTATACAATACGTTTGCTGGGTCAAATCTTGGGCCATAGCATCCTTGCGCGACTGAAGCAGGTCCTTGGGGAAGGTTGTCATGCCACGGGCAACAACCATCCCCCCTCAACTCGATCAAACTCGGTGTTGGTATGTGATTGGCTAAAATATGTACAATTTCTAGATATCAGCCAGTGAGTCCATTTGATCATGACGATCCGCGGCGCCACGACCGTGTTCCGCGATGGCGTGTTCGACGGGAGAGTGGTGAGCGCAGATGGGGAAGGCTCGTTCTCGCTACGGCTAACGCTGTCGTGCAGGCTGTAGTCACAGGAGGCGGCACGGGCATTGGAAAAACCATTGCGCATGAACTGTGCCTCCTTGGGTGCTCCGTGGTGCTAGCGTCACGGTACGAGCATTCTTCCCGGCCAGCGTCTCTCGCGACCACCTACGACAAGACCGCTTACGTCCAATGTGAATGTAGAACACTGGAGATGTTGGTGGCGGCAGCGGACGAGATCAAGGCGCAGTTGCCGACTAAACACTCGTCACGGTCGAACGTTGTCGTGCCCATTGCTTGCGACGTCCGCGACGAAGGTCAAGTCAAACGGCTCTTCGAACGAGTCATGAGCGTCTTCCACCGAGTCGACTACGTCGTGAACAATGGTGTGTACACGTTGGATGAAATCCATTCGTCTCGGTGCCCTCCAACGTGCCTCGTAGCCGGTGGCCAATTTGTGTCTCCATTTGAAAACTTGTCCCTGAATGGATGGAACGCGGTGCATCGCCTAAACAGGTACGTTCCCTCCTGCGCCATGTTTGTTGCCGTTTCGAGCAACTTTCTCCGCAACAAACTCTCCCTAGCACTGGCACATTCCTCGTGACAAAGTACGCATTTGAAGCGTATTTGAAAGACCATGGAGGCGCGATCGTCAACGTCCTGGTCGCGATGGACAAGGGATTTCCGTACGCCAGCCACAGCGGCGCCTCTCGCGCAGCCGTCGAAAACTTGACCAAGTCCCTCGCGTACGAATGGGCGAGCCGCGGCATCCGCGTCAACGCGGTGACACCGGTACGACGCCCCCTTGGTCAAACCGACAACGTCATGGTTCTGCAGGGCACGATTGAAAGCTCGGGGCTCAAGAACTACGGTCCCGTCGCGCAACAAGTGTGCGAATCGTACTCGGCGAACACACCAGCCCGTCGCCTGGGTACTGTCGAAGAAGTGTCGGCTGCCGTTGTGTTCCTCCTGTCGCCCGCAGCCGCCTACACGACCGGAACGAATGCCCTCGTGGACGGTGGGTGGAACCTAGCAGGCGCCCTGGTCCCGCTCCCACAGCACATCCGGTACCCCGTGTACGGGGCGAGTAAGTTGTAAGCATCGAATAACCTGCTTGGACGCCGTGTGTGCGGAAGAAACGGTGCCTATTTGCAACGAAAGGCAACCAATGCATGGCTCCTACCACACGACATACGAGGGGGCATGTGGCGTGTGCATCGCCGCACGTTCCACGACGGCGAGGTCCTCTATTGTCGGACATGGCTCCCTCTCATTGCTCAACAGGGGCCAACCTTCGCAACGAGCCCGCCAGCATCGACCGTCGCCGCAAAGTCGTCGATGGCGTGATTTCGCGATGCCAGCACATTCACTCGTTCTCTTCTGCCTCGTGGCCACGGTGTGTTCATTTCACCAAACTGTTGGTGGCAAGTCCATGTGGTATCGATGCACGCAACTTGCACGAACTGCTGGTACTCCTCCCTCGGAGGTGGAAGCACCACGTGGGAGCAAAGTCGGTGCTCCTGACTCGGTCGCTCCGCAGTTGGGACCGTTGGTGCGGTATGTTGGGACGTGGCACTCTTGAAGAATCGTCGGTGAACGAGGCCATGTCGTCGGCCAGAACCGAGTCGTGAAAAGGCGCGTCGATCCGTAAGAAGCTCGAGGCGCGGTTCAAGTCCAACGAGTCGGACGCCATCGACCTCGCACCAAGTACGTGTGCACACGCGTCTCCACTTGGGTTGGGACCGGAAACAGTGTAGCCGTGCTGCACGGGCACGACATTCGAAAGAAGCGCGGCAACCGCAAGGGAAAGGTTCTGTTTTCATTCCCACGGCTGGTCAGCCCGATGCCAGGAAGCGGCACGTGGGGTACGTTGGCCCAGCTCGGCACGGACAAACCAGCGCTGTACAGTGGGTGGCAAAAGTCTTCGTACCCAAGCCACTAATTTTTTTGACGATCTACAACTTTTGCAGTACTCAACTTTTTGAGATGCTAGAGTTACC
>NW_008580244.1:104371-106554 GCF_000520115.1 Aphanomyces invadans | reverse complement strand
GCTGGCTGCAAGCTCTTTGTCTGGACCGACTACAACGGCGGGACTTGTTGGCTGAAGCACCAGGTCGGGCCCAAGTCTTTCCTAGCCGGCGCGAAAGCCGCCGTCCGCAACACCGCTTGCAGTCCGCTCGTCCAAGATGTCGACTACTTTGGCAACGACATCGGGTCGTCTTCGCAATCGAATGCGTCTGGATGCTGTGCCGACTGCAAGGCGACGGCTGGCTGCAAGGCGTACTCGTGGAGCGACTACAACGGCGGGACGTGCTGGCTCAAGTCAGCCAAGGGCGTGGCCATCGCTCGACCAGGGATCGTGTCGGGCACGATCTAAACGGCGTCGAGGGGTCTGGTACTCTCATCGTAAACCAAATTCCGCGTAACTTTCGCCGTCTCCTTTCATAATTTGAGCCCATTTTTCCAAATTTTGATTTGAACTAATTTTGTGTGAATTGGCCTTTTTACTCCGGAGTAGATATGATGAAACTCTGCACTCCTCTGGCGCCAAGTGGTCTTTCCAGCTCATTTCTCTAGCATTGAAAAGTCTGTGGCTGCTCATCATTGGTCGAACTGGTGGGGACAAAAGTGGCCTGTCCAGGCGCATCGTGCGCTGCATTCCTTTCACTTCGACAGCGTTCAAGTAGGCGATACTTGTATCATTGATGCCTTCTTTCATCATTTCACAAGCAATTATATTTCTCTCACGAAATTTTGAAAATGAATTTTTTATTCACTTGGTCTTGTGAGTGATATGTCATTCCGGAGAGCAATCGACACTGCGTCGTGATCAGCAAATGTAGGCCAGCCGACGTACTCATGGTAATTGGACGTTATCGAACAAATGTGGCCCAATCAGAGTTTATCAAGTACCTTAAACCAATATCAGCAACGACGTGGCGACCAAGTACAGTACATTCGAATTGCATGTTAAATCGTCCGAGGAGCTTCACAACGCTTTCTTTTTTGATAGGGTCGTTTTTTTTTGCACCACGACGTTGACGAATGAAACCGTCTCAACTTTCAGCTGACCAAATCGACGCTGGCGTTCGAGAGGCGTGATTGAAAGGAGCACATGCAAGCCACGAACGGCGACTTCGCACGATTCGACAACGTTGCGTTCATTCCAACTTGCAGGTAGGCCACTCTCACAACTCTCCATGAATCGATCTGACAGCTCCACCATGACCAGCTTCCATTCCGAGAGAATTCGCTGCTGCTTCTTGGTGCTGAGGTCACGCGAGTCAATGGCGTTGTACGGGACTTCTTTCAATCGATGGTTGCCAAGCCACCAAAGTGCCCACGCTGTCGCTGTGTCGGCCTGGGAGAACTCAAATTCTTCTGGAAGCTTGTGCATTCGACCGCCGCACAAATGCAAGTATGTTACCCGCTGACCTTGTACGCCATCAAGCAGAGGCCCGTGATCATCTAACTGCTGACCAACACCGAGTCCTTGTAGCGCGTCAACGATGGTTTGCTTGATCATCACACTGGTGATTGCGCCGCGCCCCACGTCGCGCTCGTCCAGCATGTCCCGCACTTGGTCGACAATGATTTTTTGGTATGGCATCGATGGCAGGTTTTTGGCGCTCGAGAAGTCAGTAGACTTCAATGTACGGTGGGGTGCCGGAAGATTGGAGTCATGAGGTTGTTCCTGCGAGCTGGACTTTCAGCGCTTCAAGCATGAGTGGATGGCGAAAGATGGGCGAGCCAAAGATGATGTATTTGGCAGGTAGGTTGTCTACTACATAGGCGAAGTGGTGCACGAGCGAAACCAGTCCATGAGCCAGGGTGCCACGCATTGATGCGACCTTGGCAAACGCTGGGAAAGTGACGTCAAGCGCGGCGGCGACCACGACACTGTTGTTGTCGACAAAATGGGGTGGCAGGACTGCAAAGTTGGCTTGGTTCAGTGGCAACCCAGCAACAACCCAGGCACCAAACTGGTCTCCAGCTCGCTCATAATGCATGTGCCTCTCAAACACGCTGCCAAGCGACCAGCCACAACGAAGACAGATGCTGACAAGTGAAGGGCCACCCGTGCTACCGGAAGACACAAATGTGGCCGCTCCCTTGCGAATCGAATGAGTTCCAATCTCACTGCTGCCGACCGGATTGTCTTGAAATAGTGCCTGTTTCAAGCGTTTGCCGAATCTCGTGGTTTGAGACGAACCAGGAAAGAGTGCTCCAACA
>NW_008580244.1:91365-94809 GCF_000520115.1 Aphanomyces invadans | reverse complement strand
TACCCGCTGACCTTGTACGCCATCAAGCAGAGGCCCGTGATCATCTAACTGCTGACCAACACCGAGTCCTTGTAGCGCGTCAACGATGGTTTGCTTGATCATCACACTGGTGATTGCGCCGCGCGCCACGTCGCGCTCGTCCAGCATGTCCCGCACTTGGTCGACAATGTTTTTTGGTATGGCATCGATGGCAGGTTTTTGGCGCTCGAGAAGTTAGTAGACTTCAATGTACGGTGGGGTGCCGGAAGATTGGAGTCGTGGGGTTGTTCCTGCGAGCTGGACTTTCAGCGCTTCAAGCATGAGTGGATGGCGAAAGATGGGCGTGCCAAAGATGATGTATTTGGCAGGTAGGTTGTCTACTACATAGGCGAAGTGGTGCACGAGAGAAGCCAGTCCATGAGCCAGGGTGCCACGCATTGATGCGACCTTGGCAAACACTGGGAAAGTGACGACAAGCGCGGCGGCGACCACGTCACTGTTGTTGTCGATAAAATGGGGTGGCAGGACTGCAATGTTGGCTTGGTTCAGTGGCAACCCAGCAACAACCCAGGCACCAAACTGGTCTCCAGCTCGCTCATAATGCATGTGCCTATTAAAACCCACGCTGCCAAGCGACCAGCCACAACGAAGACAGATGCTGACAAGTGAAGGGCCACCCGTGCTACCGGAAGACACAAATGTGGCCGCTCCCTTGCGAATCGAATGAGTTCCAATCTCACTGCTGCGGACCGGATTGTCTTGAAATAGTGCCTGTTTCAAGCGTTTGCCGAATCTCGTGCGCTGAGACGAACCAGGAAAGAGTGCTCCAGCAGCAAGCATCGGGTTGCAGGCAAGGTACAGCCCAAGAGCAAGGAAAGAGCACATGTGTGGCTGTAGTGGGTTGGCATAGATGTGCCGAGGATCCCGCCGCTTGCTTCCACCTTGGTCGTGGACTTGAAGAACGTGACCCCTATGGCGTCTTCTTCGTACGACAAGTGTCCGAGCTGAATGGTTTCGGTTGACTTCGAGCGTGCCATCAGGTTCCACGACAATACGAGAAACAGGTGTAGGAACCCAGCGTCCATTGACGAAATTGTTGTGCGGCAAAGAGCTTCGGAAGCTCCAAAACCGAGAGGACGCTTTTCCGATTCCTTCACTGAAGTGGTCTGCTCGCTTGACGCTGTGATTCGCCGAATTTCTAACGGAGCTTTTAATGTCGTTATTTGTGCTGCTGCTGTAACTTGGAACACGTCTTTTAAGTCGCTGTCAAACTGTGGCGGCAGATGGACCTTTTGCATCTTGTAGTAGTTTTGCATGACTGACCTGTAGCCGGACATCGTGTTGGCCTTCACAGCAGTGTTTTGCATGGTCCAAACGATGAACTGGACGAACGACTCATACGAGAACGTTGCCAGGTTGATTGAGCCGTCATCCTTGAGAAGCTCATTGGTTTGATCGGTGTGCTGAATCCACTTGACAACTTGACGGATTCCCGAGGCGTATGCCTTCTTCGACCTTTCGGCCACCAGAGCACCATGAATATCCTCCAGCGTCGACGATTCGCGTGGCGGTAATGTCGTCATGTCAAGAAACGATATACTTGTGTTTCATCCAATCAGTGCTCGAGAATACTCGGCAGGCCTGGTGGCCTACACATCTATTGAATTTAGTATACCAGCCCTATGTAGTTCATTCAATGTACATTAACAGTCCGCAAAGGCATCCGGGGGACCTTCATCCGTATCTCACAAGCCAGATTGCCTTTTCTTTTGAAATTTTGTATGCTACTTGAGCTCACTGGCATAAAAAAATCATTCATTGAAAGTATTACTTGAGAAACGATAACCTGTAAACCTGTAAGATGTGTTACACGAAACATCGCTGTCAATGCAATTTCCACAACGACAAATAATACCCTCTGTACATTAGTAAAGTTTCCGGAAGGTATTACTGTATATTCGTGTAAGTGTGGTGTAAACAAATACATCTTTGGATTAATGCAATGTTATGTGCTCTCATCCATTCGAGAGGATGACCACCATCAGTGACGACGACTACAGTACGATGACATTACCTTGTACGATGACATTACCCAGTACATTCGGCAAGAGAACGTTAACCAAAGAAGAGCGTTTGGATATTCGTCTTCTTTGCGAATTTCGACGCAACAATGCTCCCGATGTGTCTACCACGATTGCTCGCCTTCTCGGACGGAGTCTCAAAGTCATCAAGGACGTCTGGTCCGAGTACTTGCGAACAAAATCCGTCGTGGATGTCCTACTGCCATCCAACAACAAGCAAAGAACCACGCGCATACCCCGCACACACGCAGCCACGTCACCGCTCCGGCAATTCATACGAGTACGCAGCATGACCCGTGTTCGCACCGTGGCGAAAGATGTTCTTGCTCTACTTCTCGAGTCCAACGTCATCAAATGCAATAACGTAGTGAACCATTCATCGGTCACTTTGGTGACAAACTTTGACGCTATATAACTTCATGGAATATTCTCGGATGGAGCTGATATATACATCATCGTGACCGCCAGATCAAGGTCTTTAATGTGATATGCGTGTAAATCAGTTTAGACGGTTCTAAGTGGTTGGGGTAATTTTGAATTCGTAACAAAAAACAATGCGAACCAATGATCGTCCACTTCTTAACTTGAATATTGTATACCAAATTGGTGAGTATGAATCGGCACCATCATCAGATCTATCAAATATTAGAGAATTATGAAATGTGAAGAGGTTATAATTTTGGGAGTACTGGTTGAGGAGATTCCAGAAACTCGGGACGAGACGTTCATGGGACGAGGCGCCAATGGGACGAGACTTTTAATGGTGCCACCAGTTTTCGTGAAATTTATTCCTCATTTTTGGTTTTGCCACCAACAAGACAAGTGTTTGCCTTAAACACTCCGAGGGGACGGGGGAAGCCCCAAGCCAAACACTCCACCATCCCAAGCACTGGCTTTCCACCGGGCGGCCTAGGTCTAGATTCGGGGAGATAAGCCGGGGTGATGGGGTTCTCGTTTGTGGAAATCCAAGATTATTCGTGGATGGGACCCCCAGGCTAAAATGCAAAGTCTTTTGGCGGCTATTTCAAAAATTAAGATTTCTTGGAATTTCTTGAATAAAACATTTCGTGTGCATGTTTTCGATTGTTTAAACAACTGTAGTTTGAAGGACTGTTGGTAAGGAATTTGTTGCATTTTCGGCGTCATTCCCAGGAACAGTTTTGTCTTCTTCAATTTTGCAGCAGCAGCAGCAGCAGCTTGCTCTTGAAGTTGCTCATGGTAATTGGCTGTAAGAAACATGCCACTTACCGTAATTGTTTTCCGTTCGGAACAGGCAAAAGTAGGACGGACTTTCGGACAGCTTCTTCACGACGTAGCCAGGATAAGTCAACTTCTTCTGAACGTTCAGCTTGGGGTTTGAATAGTGACAGTCGGTGCATCATGG
>NW_008580244.1:73745-80001 GCF_000520115.1 Aphanomyces invadans | reverse complement strand
GGATGTACGGGCTTCTGCCAATGCGAGGTGGTTCAGATGGGATGTTGCATTGTTGAGCTTGAGTCACATGGGTTCGCAAGGTTCGGTATGGTATACCGTATCTTTTGGCAATGTTCACCATGGGGGTCGGTTTGATTACATCGCTTACTGCGCTAGCCATAGCATCAGCCGAGTAGGCTGTTTTCAGCGCCATGAAGAAGTTCAAACTTTGAAAAACCTTGGATAATTTATCTACTTTCCCGCCATTTAGATATGGAGGCTCAGTTTCATGGAGGTTGTATTTTTGTCCAGTAAGATTGCGTTTCAATATTCATTGGCCGTCAAAAGTAACCGATCAATGGTTCGCTACGATACGAGCGACAAACCCAGCATGGCAACCTGTTTAAGGTTGGTTCAGATGTACCTGGAGCGACTGGGTTTCAAACGTGGAAAATGACGTGGCCAAGCCTCTTACAGTGTTTCAAGTGCGCATGCCGCAGCTCGTGATATATACGTCGAACGAATGGCAAGACTGAGCCCTTTAACACCGGTCGTGTATCTCGATGAGAGCTATATTCACCACCATTACACCCACCACCACGACAGCCTCTACGACCCATACCACAACGCGCCACCACAGGCGAAGCACAAAGGTCGGCGCCTGTGCTTTATCGCCGGAATATGGCATCCAATGACGGCGACTCCCACCTGGTGGGTCTAGACAAGTTCGAGGGAGGAAAAAAGCGAAAACGTGACCCCAAAGATTGCCATGGAATTTTCGATCACGCATACTTCGTCAAGTGGTTCGCGGGTGCCATGGCCAGCGTTGAGGCCCTAGGCAAGTCAGGTGTCGTCTTCGTCATGGATAACGCCAAGTACCATAAGGGTTTGCCGCCAGACACCCCCAATGGAACGTGGCGCAAGGCTGAATTGCTTCTGGCCTGTCAGCGCTACGGTGTGGATGATGAGAGTCATGCTTTGAAGAAGACCATTTGGGCTCGACTCAAACCTGTGTTGGTAGATCGCGTCGATCCGGTCATCATCACCATGGCCCGTGCACGTGGGCATGACGTGGTGTTTACCCCGCCGCATCACTCGGATCTCCAACCTATAGAAATGGTTTGGGCAAAAGTGAAAGGGGATGTCGGTGTGCAGTAGACCTTGAACACGTCGTTTGCTCACATCAGGAAACGTCATGACGATGCCTTCGCGCAGCTTCCCCCTACTGTGATACGGAATTGCATTCAGTATTGTGAGAAACTTGTGGTGAATCTGCATGACGTGCTTGTTGCACACGACAACGATGACGAAGTTGAAGATCCTACCCCGGAATCTTCGTCAAGCACGAGCGGCAGTGATGTGGATGGATAGGATAACCTTTGAATACCTTGTGCCTCTAAAAAACTATATTGCCAACGAGCATTTGTATGATTGTTTGATTTCTTTCTGAACCAAATGGACTACTGTCAAAAGGAAAATATTCACGTAACCCTAACCTTGGCCCCCCGGATGCCTTCGCGGACTGTAAAGTGCTTGCTCAGAAAAGTCCGAGACTTCAAAACCGAGGAAATTGGTTCAGCCAATCGCAAGGTACGAGCAGGGGTACTGTATGCCCTCGCGGACTGGAAGTATTAGAATCAGATTTTGAAATATTGAATGCATCCAATATTTCAGAGAATATATGCCCAAAAGCATTCATTTAAATATATAGATATTTCAAAATCTATTTAGTGCATACAATATCCTAATTTTTTTATCCTCTTGGACTGCCGACTCGAGATCGTCGATCGTGCATCTGCCTCTTGGGCGAGGAGCAATGTCCATGCGAGAGTGACATTCAATCATATGATAATATACAGGTTCTGCCTGCTAATATTGCTGCGATGGAATTGGCTACTTGTCGCTCCTCTTAAATTTGTATTTTACGTTAGTTTGATTAACAGTTGGAAAGTGTTTATGATTTCCTTGGGTTCAAAAACTAAGTTCAAATTTTCACTAGGGTTTAGGACACAAAAGAATTCTTAATAGAATTAGATGTAAGCTTTTATGAGGTAGTTATGCTGAAGGAACTCGGCAATACGAATCTTTTTTGGGCGAAATGCAACTAGTTAATATGTAACAAAATTAGGTAGTGGCACAGAAAGGGGGTTTGCGAATGTTAAAAGTGACACAGGACTCTGCTAAAGCGTAAGATGGCGTCTATGGTCTAACAGTTGCCCGGTGCTGGAAGTTTAATTGGAGATGTTTACGCCTTAAGTGAAAGTCTCAGTAAACGGCGACAGTAACTCTGACTTCCTTAATTAAGGTAGCGAAATTTGTTAGCTCGTTACCTAAATTCTGCCTTGGATATGGATTCTTTTTACGAACATGTAACGCCGACTACAAATTGATCTATATCTAGCGCAAGAAAAACCAGCTTTGTCTGAAACGCACAAGCTAGCGCACCTGGAGTACAGGGAAAGACGGAATGGCACTTCAAACATGAGGAGAAATCCGTACCCTATCGACACAAAGTTGGAAGCACTGGGACTGCTCGAGTCTATGCCCGACTATAAAGTCGCCTTAGACCTTGGAGTTCCACGCAGAATTGAACCCAGGCCCCTTCCTCTATCACTTTGATGCTGTCGCACTAACCATCGCGCCAAAACGCCAAACGCTTACGCTGACACTCTTTTCATCGATTCAGTCACGTATTTTGATTTAGTAACTTGTGTAAAGTCATTACCTGTAAAGAGCCATTCGTCTGACATTGACTATTGTACAATTCATTGCTTCGCGTTGTCAAAACCAATGAATTGTAATATAATGATTTCTACTCCACCGGAGTTGAATAAAATTATAATAATAATGGTAGTCGTATATGGAAGTCTAAAAGCCAATCATCTCTGTACTTTTTCGTCAACTCGAAGTGCCACATTGCCGTTGCATTCCGTCGTTCCCTGTACTCTAGAAACAACATTATGAACCCTCGGCTTGGGCAGAAATATATGGTCCGATGAGAATCGTTTAACATTGGTGGTCATGATGGGTTACAATAGTTTTACCACAATCTGCGAAAGGAACCCGACATGTTCATCACATGTCGTAGTGGTGCCATGGTTTGGGGTGCATTCTCGTCACTTGATTTATCTGAGTTGGCCCTTCATTCCACAACCAAGACTTGCTTGCATACGTGGAAAGACTCTGCCCCCCTTAGCCCATGAGCTGAGGAATTCATCCATAGAATCAAAGTACGCGGTAGAGTATTTTTGTGAAAATGCCACCCTTTAGATTGCCCACACTGTCCCACGACTTCAACCCCATCGAGAATCTATGGGATATACTTTTCCGTCGAGTGTACGCTACAAACCGTTTCTAGCCTTACAACATCATAGAAGCCTGGGTTGGAATGGACAGATTGAACATCAATGCGTTCATCAAGGCGACGCCAGGCGCTGTTTGGCTGTGATCGAATTCATAGGGGTAGATTTGAGTAATTGGAAGGTGAGAGCCAATATGATCGACAAAATGTCTTCAGAAGTACTCGACGTTATAGCATATTGTCAAGAGAGGTGTATGATACTGTAGATTTTGACCGCATATACTACTAACTTAATATTGCCTTTTCTCAGTTTCCAGCTGATAGGGCTAACTCTACGGGGGTGGATTGCTTTCAGAAATGTCGCGTACGGATGATTTTTTAAACAGGTTGAACATGGTGCGCAGTTCCCACACCTTGGGCATCCGCCTCGGTCACTAGCTCATGTCTCAAGTGCAGCTGAATTTAGTCTCCGACACGTTCTACCAGTCCTCCATCACATGGTGATACAGAGCTCTCACGTTGAAAGGTCGACGCCTTGTCGTCAACACCATGATCCTGTAGAATCAATGCGGTATCCGATAGGGCGGTCGAGGAACATCGGCGAGCGTTTGCAGGCGACTTAGGTCCAAGGAGGCAAATCGAAAAGTGATTAGGACATTATGTTGCTAAGATGATCTTTTTACTTTGTGTCTTCCTACGTCTCTTGAGTTCATGCATACGTGGATCATGTTGACATATCCCTTGCCTTGTCCGACGTCTCTCCGGCATTCAGGGTTCCGGTTCGGCCAATCACATGTGGGTCGTTGGTGATGTCACATTGCCGAATCTTCAATACTCCCCTAAACCTGATGACGGGTGGGAGACTTGTTCGGTGGTCCACTTTGGCGGTTCGTTGGACGGTCCATTTGATAGTTCCTTGGGTTCCGGCAGTTGCTGGTGGGACGTTCTCTCCTGAGACGCGGCTTACATCATGTGACGTGATGTCGGGTTGGGACTTTTTCCGTGTGACCATCGTTCAAGCCATGAACTTTTGCATGGAGTGTTTTTTTGCGGTCTTGGTCAAGGCGTCGGCGACCATCTCGGCGGTCGGGACGAAGGACATGGACAGGGCGCCGCTGCGGACAAGCTCACGAAGGTAATGGTGTCGGACGTCAATGTGTTTGGTGCGCTCATTGATCGCCGTAGACTTGGCCGTGGCGATTGCGGACATGTTGTCGCAGCACAGTGTGACGGTGTCTTGGCGGGAGCCAAGGTCGGCCATGAGACCGCGGAGCCAGGTGGATTTGCATGCGGCTTCGGCTGCGGCGATGTACTCCGCCTCGCAGCTGGACAGAGCCGTGATCCGTTGTCGGATGCTTTTCCAGACCAACATGCCACCAAGGAACAGCCAACAGAAGCCGGTGGTCGATCGGCGGTCGGGTCGAGTGGCCCAGCTTGCGTCTCCATTGCCAAATTGGATGCCGAGTGGCATTGTCCCTGCTAGGTATGCGTTTGGCGCCGACCATGTGCGGCGCTCTTAGTGCGTGTAGATGGCAGGACAGTCGCTGGACGGCATGGGCAATGTCGGGGCGCGTGCATACCATCAGGTAAACGAGGGATCCGATGATTGCTCGATACTCCCCTTGATCGACACATGTTAATTTTCATCGTGCCATAGGTCTTCTTGGTCGGCGACTTCGGGTGTCGCCACGGGGTGGCATTTTGACATGTTGAAACGGTCGAGGACTTTGTCGGCATATGCGTCTTGGGTCATGGTAAGTCGTCGGTTGTCTTGGTCGCGTGAGATGCGCACACCGAGCATGTAGTGCAGTGGGCCTTGGAGCTTCAGGTTCATCTTGCTTGACATCTGGTTCATTATACTGTCCATCTTATATTGCGTAGGTGCGGCCGCGATGAAATCGTCGACGTACGTTCCCAGGATCTCCATGTCGGCGTCGCGTCCGTGGGTGAAGACGCATGGGTCGTGCGGACTTTGTTTCCAGCCGAGTTCGGCAATCTGCTTCTAGCAGTGGACTTCCCACTCGTGGCCGCTTTGGTTGAGTCCGTATAATGCCATCTTGAAGAGGGCGACATTGCCAGGTGATGTTACGTAACCTTCGGGTTCGACAGCCCAGATTGGCCGTTCTAACTTGGCTTGAATGTAGGCGTTGACGGCATCTGCTTGTTCAAGGACCATGTCGCGTGCGGTGGCGACGGCGCAGATTGCGCGGACTGACGTCATCTTGATGACGTTGGACGACGACTCGTCGTAGTCGACGCCTGCGATCTGGTCGAATCCCTTGAGGACCCAGCGTGCTTTTCATCGTACGACGTTGACTTCCGCGTCTGTCTTGTGTGCGTAAGTCCATCTGCCGCCGATGACCTTGCGGTCTTTGGGTGGTTCGCTGATTGTCCAGCATTGTAGTTTCAGGAGCTGTGCGACTTCTGTTTCTTCAGCGGCTTTCCAGTGGCGCCATTCGGGGGAGGCCATCGCTTCCTTGTGGCTGTTGGGAACGGGGTGCAGTTGGATGGGGACTGTGGCACACGCGAATTCCATGTTGCCGATGCGGTAGGTGGCGCTGTCTTCTTGGATTTCTTCTTGATGGTAGCCTTCTAGTGAAGCGTCCAAGGGTTGTTCGACGGCATTGGCCGCGAAGTTGAGGTATCGTGGGTTGGGTTTGCGGAGTCGGGACGATGCGCGCGTTGGGGCCGATGGTGCTTCGGTGGCGTTGCGTCTTGTTGGGGCGGGCGTGGTCGGGTTGTCTTCAAGTCGATTGATCATTGGCTCATTATTGTCGCGTAGGGATTGGAACGAGGATCGGAGCGACTCTTCCGCTTGGGCCGGCAAGCGTGACGATCGTGCGGCTGGGTGCGCGACGGGGTCTTGGTAAAGCTTGAACATGATCTCGTGGATGGGAGTGTCGGGCATGGTCGTGTTGTGTAGGTGTTGTGCATATTTGTAGCTGGCGCTACCTGGCGTGGGTTGTCGTGTTTGGC
>NW_008580244.1:63623-65328 GCF_000520115.1 Aphanomyces invadans | reverse complement strand
CCACACTTTGAGTCGAAGTAAATTGGAAAACAGAAATCTAATTGGACGCATATCTTCGAACTACGAAGTATTTTATGACCAATGACAGTTCTCAATTTACCAGCTTAAAAAAATACTGCAATAATTTAAAGGCCAATAGCAGAGGGCCATAGAGTTCACATTTCGGGCATTTTTATATGAATTGGCGCGATTATTTAATTTCATCCAATAAATATCTGTTTTAGCACTATCACTCTCTCATTGGCTGAAATTTGTATGTGTGATATTCAAACTTCGGTGTGGCTTAAATTCCCTCGTTGTCTGTACATGTGTCGCTTTTGAACTGGACACTCACTCTGGGTCTGCCTTCATTAGCGCTGGGACGGATAGCAGAGTCATTGGCATCCCTTCGATCAAGAACACGTCGGTCAAGGTAATGTCCTTTCCGCACGATGTCTTGATGTTGAGCTTTGCCGTCGTTTTAGCGACGGTGCTCCGGCCGTTTTTAACTTATTTTTAACTTATTTTAATTATTTTATTTAAATGTATTCAAATATATATAATTGGTCATCAAGATGGCTTTTTTCAACAAATCATAAAGATATTGGAACTTTATATTTAATTTTTGGTGCTTTTTCAGGAGTAGTAGGTACAACTTTATCAGTATTAATTCGTATGGAATTAGCTCAACCGGGTAAATTTTATATATTATTTTTTAATAATAATTTTAGAATAATTTAAAATATTATTTAAATTATATAGCATATTTTTATAAACTATATATTTTATTTTTTTTATTAAAATCAAAAACAAAACTTTTTCTTGAAAAATCAAAATTTAAAAAAATATTATTTTCTTTATAATTTTTTATTTTTAAAATTTTATTTTTTTTTTTATATTTTTTAAATATATTTTTTAAATACATTTTTTTTTTATATTTTCTTCTTAAAAAAGGATTTTTTATTAAATTATATTTTTTTTTTTTATATAAATAATAAGATTTTATTTCTTTTATTAAAGAAAAAAAATTTATAATAAAATATTTTCTATTTATTCACTATATTTTTTATTTATAGACATGTTATTAAAATATATTATATATATAATTAAAATATTAATTATAAATATAATATAAATAAAGTTAATATCAGAGCTCTTCCAGCCACAGGTTCCCCTACGACTACCTTGTTACGACTTCATCATAGTTACTAAATCCTTCTTAGTAAAAAAAATATATTAAATTTTTATATAATAAATATTAAATATTTTCTTAAAAAAAAAATACAAATTTTTTATGTTAAAATGAATTAATTTCCATGATGTGACGGGCGGTGTGTACAAAGTCTAGTAACATATTCACCGCAACATGCTGTTTTGCGATTACTAGCGATTCCAACTTTATATGGGCGAGTTGCAGCCCATAATCCGAACTAAGATAAATTTTAAAGATTTGCTCCAATTTTTTTATAATTATTGCCTCTCATTGTATTTATCATTGTAGCACGTGTGTAGCCCAATCCATAAGGGCCATGAAGACTTGACGTAATCCCCACCTTCCGTTAATTTATTATTAACTTTTTTTTTAAAGTACTTTTATTATAAAGATCTTTTTATGATAAATTAGCAATTAAAAATAGGGGTTTCGCTCGTTAAGGGAATAAACCAAACATCTCACAACACGAGCTGACGACAGCCATGCAACGCCTGTAATTTTTAAATAAATTTT
>NW_008580244.1:47209-52621 GCF_000520115.1 Aphanomyces invadans | reverse complement strand
CGTAGGGATTTCGTCGGCAGCGGGCCTTTCGTGTCGGCGTGCCAGCACTCCCCTGGCCATAATGACCGGGTTTGTGTCTTCGGGGCACTCACACGGTGCATCTTGGACCGAGGGCAGTCCATGCACGGTCGCGGTGAGGTCTGCAGTCCCGGAGGGATCCCAAGTCCTGCTTTGGCGCAGGCGCGCAAGGCGTCGGCGGGCAAGTGTCCGATTCGGTTGTGCCAGAGGGTGGTGGCGTCGGTGATGGCGACGTTGACGCGATCCGTCGAGCATGTGCCGTCCAAGACGTACAGTCGTTGGTCGGGTGATAGGTAAGCGGTGGCAACTTTAGCTCGGTCGCTGAAGGAGTACACGTGTCGCTTTTGAACCGGACACTCACGTCTGGGTCTGCCTTCATTAGCGCTGGGACGGATAGCAGAGTCATTGGCATCCCTTCGATCAAGAACACGTCGGTCATGGTAATGTCCTTTCCGCACGATGTCTTGATGTTGAGCTTTCCCGTCGTTTTAGCGACGGTGCTCCGGCCGTTTTTGACTTATTTTTAACTTATTTTTATTATGTTTTTATTTTTATGTTATTTAAATGTATTCAAATATATATAATTGGTCATCAAGATGGCTTTTTTCAACAAATCATAAAGATATTGGAACTTTATATTTAATTTTTGGTGCTTTTTCAGAAGTAGTAGGTACAACTTTATCAGTATTAATTCGTATGGAATTAGCTCAACCGGGTAAATTTTATATTGTATTTTAAAATAACAACTTTAGAATAATTTAAAATATTACTTAAATTCTATAATATATTTTTTAAACTATATATTCTATATTGTTTATTGAAATAAAAAATACTTTTTCTTGAAAAATCAAAAATTAAATAATTGGTTTTCTTTATAATCTATTATTTTTAAAATTGTACTATTATAATTTTTAAATAAATTTTTTTGTATTTTCTTCTTAAAAAGGATTTTGTATCAAATTATATGTATGTTTTTATATAAATAATATGATTATACTTCTTATATTAAACAAAAAAATTATAATAAGAATGAATTCTACTTAATTTTTATATTTTTTATTTATAGACATGTTATTAAAATATATTATATATATAATTAAAATATTAATTATAAATATAATATAAATAAAGTTAATATCAGAGCTCTTCCAGCCACAGGTTCCCCTACGACTACCTTGTTACGACTTCATCATAGTTACTAAATCCTTCTTAGTAAAAAAAATATTCTTATTTCTATATAATAGATATCAAATATTTTCTTTAAAAAAAAATACAAATTTTTTATGTTAAAATGAATTAATTTCCATGATGTGACGGGCGGTGTGTACAAAGTCTAGTAACATATTCACCGCAACATGCTGTTTTGCGATTACTAGCGATTCCAACTTTATATGGGCGAGTTGCAGCCCATAATCCGAACTAAGATAAATTTTAAAGATTTGCTCCAATTTTTTTATAATTATTGCCTCTCATTGTATTTATCATTGTAGCACGTGTGTAGCCCAATCCATAAGGGCCATGAATGGCGACGACCACTCGTCGATCACAGGTTGACGTGTCAAAGAGGTGATGTGCGGCGCCGGTCATGTGCGCTGATGCGCCGGAGTCCACAACGATGTGATGTCTGAGGCCGTTGGCGTGCAAGGCGATCGCGGAGTTGGCTGCGAAGTCGATTGCAGCGTTACTCCCTTCGACGTCCATGTTGGACGTGATGCGATCGTGGATGATCGCCACAAGAGATCGGTTACGTCTCACGCTGATCTGGTAAGCCTCTGCCCAGGGGAATCCGTTGACGCTGATCGGGAACGAGATGTAGTCCATCGGCGACGACCATGGACGGTAATGTGGCCCTTCCTCGGCGATTTCCGTGTTGAGATCGACACGTCGAAACGCTCTCACGTCGTATTGTATGATTAGGAACGGGTGCGTCATCCATGGTGGCGTGTTTGGGTCGTTGAGAACGAGGAATTGACCGAGTCGCGCGACTTCCGGGCCGTGGTGGCTGTTGTACAGCACGCTGATGCGTTCCCAGTGGAGCAATACGTCACGGGTGGGGCGTGTCTCCCAACTCCAGGTAGGATCCTCGAACAATGGTTCGGCTTCTTGGGGTTCTTCCATCTTAGGGGCGGCTTCCATTGCCGAGAACATGTAGGCAGCGTTGGACGTCGAGTCGTGCTGTCGGTCTTGGTTGCCGCGGGCGTTCCGATCATGTCCGTTTCCGGTGGTGGCACTCTCATCGTGGGCTTTCTTGCGGCAGTCCTGTTGCCAGTGGCCTTCATTGCCACAGTAGTGGTACTTGCCTGGTTTCGTGGGCGCAGACTCCGTGTTGCGACCTCTGCCGCGTCCACGACCACCGTTGCCACGACCGCCGCCGTCGGCAGTCAGTGCTCGGTCTTTGTTCGGGTAGCCGTTGGGTGCCTTCAAGGCTCCACCCTTCACGGCGGCTTTCCATTCGGCCTTCAGTTCCGTCTTCACCGTCGACATTCTCGCTTCAGTGGCTCCGTTGAGCAGACGGTCGACCAAGTGGCGGAATTCCCAAGGCATCAAGGTAAGCAGCTTGACGACTTGGTTCAGGTTGGTCTCGTTTAGGCGAGTCGTGAGTTGGTCGAAGCGGTGGATGAAGTCCGGTTGCGCTCTTGGCGCGGGTACCAGGTAAGCTTCGCCCATTCTTTGTTCACTTCGATCCGATCGATCTTGGTGGTTGGCTCGTGGTGCGTCTTGAGCGCGTCGTAGGCCAGCGACACTTCGTAAATGTCTTGCACATGGCGGTATTAGCTTGGGTCGAGTGTCTCGATTAAGATCCCTATGGCTTTTTGTTTTTGGTCCGTCGTGGTCGTAGTCGGGTTGGTGATGGTCCCCAAGAGCTCTTTGCTCATCAGGAGTCCTTGGAAATAAGTCTTCGAACTCCTGTAGTTTTGCTCCGTCAATTTGACGGCAGGTACGATTGATGCCATACTTCCTCCTTGTTGCTGTTGTTTGGGCTCATAACCTGTAGAATCGATGCGGTATCAGGACGGTCGAGGAACAGCGGCGAGCGTTTGCAGGCGACTTAGATCCAACGAGGCAAATCGAAAAGTGATTAGGACATTATGTTGCTAAGATGATCTTTTTACTTTGTGTCTTCCTACGTCTCTTGAGTTCATGCATACGTGGATCCTGTTGACATATCCCTTGACTTGTCCGACGTCTCTCCGGCATTCAGGGTTCCGGTTCGGCCAATCACATGTGGGTCGTTGGTGATGTCACATTGCCGAATCTTCAATAGATCCGATCAAAACTGTGGCACTGCATTGCATTGCTTGAGCGCATTATGCATTTTGAAGGAAAATGGAGTTGACTAAGAACGCGGCCCCTACAAATGTGACGGCGCGAAATAAGTGCCGTTAACGATTCAATGATGTACCTGAAGCGAGCGCCGCGCCGATGCAGCTGTGCCTTCGACCTTGTGGTACGAGAGGTTCACATTGACACCACGCCCATGGTATCAAAGATGCGGCCTTTCCAGGCAACAGCGTTCGGACATGAAGCTACTCGTCGAGTTCATGCGACTATTCATCGTCAGCGACTACCTCTTGAACGAAAGAGCTGACGACTACGCTCATTCGTAGTAAATACGTTTGAAAAGAATTGCTTGGAGGTTACCTTTGGTGAAGTGGAGATTCAATGTGCATCATGAGGAACCAACGCTGGCCTTTCGCTACCAACAAGGTAGCGAGAGACTTCCTGTCAATTTCATTCTAATCGAGCCCCCTTGGAGACTAGAAATTGCTTTTTTGCTCTCACGAAGGTAGTTAATCACTGCTCGCAACACAACACTTGAAATGACATGATTCTGTAGATAATACTCGATTCTTCGCTCTCCAGCAACTCTAGCCGGAGCCTCTCCATGGTTATCGTTCGTGCTTGATGAGCTGATTGCATTTCGCTAACTGAGACGTTAGGTCATGACGGACCAAACTAGTACAAAGAAATTCGTATCATGAAGTTCTGGAACTTGTCCGCCGTTGCTACAAAAATGACGAATCTAACGAAGGCACAACACGAACAGAATTGCCTGATACGGACAGTTAGAACGCACGATGTCAGTTACGCACCTATGGTGCGTAGATGGGTGGGTAGATTACGGCAGACACGGCGGACGAACAGCGTTCGAGCGTTGGCGTCGGGAGGCCCAGGCATAATGCATGCAACGACAGCTCCACCGACGGGTAACGGAAGTCACGTTGGCTTGGAACTCGGCGAATTATCACGTTAGCGCATTGGAGACGGCGTAGTGGCAGATCCCGGAAAAATTTAAGAATGATCGTTGAACTCATTTACGAACATCATAGGATTCATTGAGAGGTTGAAAGGATATTGTTCTAGATTTGCAGGAAAATCTTTGATAGGTGTTGGTAATTAAGAATACCATTAGCCATTACGAAACGTTGTCGCTGCTTTAATCACGAAACCTAACTCCTTCTGCTGAGAACGGCACCTCATTTTTCAATTTGTTGTGTTGTGCACACTTCGAATTTTTCAAAGCGAACAGCTTAACTTCGATTCTCCTGTTCTTGGCCCACAGGCCATTACAGTCGGCGACGGAATTTAAGGGGCACTTACTACATCGATTATTCTGAAATACACAGAATGATTGGCTGCTGAGCTTCGAAATTCGTAGGATTTTACGGCCAACCACTTTCAAGACTCTCACATTTCAGCAGTTTCAAATATCGACACATTCATATTGATTGGTACAATGCACCACTTACGAAGATAAGGATTGACGCGATAGCGCAGTGGTAAAACACGTTGTGTGTCTTGAGTGAGCTCCGGGTTCGAGTCCCGGGCGCTTCGACCTTTTTCACTGAAAATTACAAAAGGAATACATTTATTGTGGAATTGCCTCTGAGAAGCTCCATCTAACTTCTTCCGGCGTGATCATCGCCCAAGCCTTAATTGCTCGGTGAATCATAACAAGCCGCTTCTCCTGGGCTGAGACACTAATGAAATCTACGTCTTCCTCACTATCACTACCCTCAATAAAGTCTTCCTCCAACCATAAGTTCCGCAGGTGCCACTTGAAAGGTGCCATAATTCCAACGTCCAATGGCTGGACCACACTTGATGCGTTCGGAGGGATCGGAGCCACGATGCATCCACACTCTTCGCTCGCAATCTTCATGCCTTCATCGCTGACACGAGAGTCGAAATTGTCGAGTAGTAGTACCGAGGGTTCTTCGAGCCGAGGTCTCAGTAAGTGCCGCAAATAAAACGCCCAGATCCTGGCATCCATCCAAGCACTTTCTTGAACAGCACAGTAATGGCCGATCGGATACGTGTCGAACTCGTCGGATTCAATGCGGCCGCCAGGTTCCCCTCGCACGATGAAAAGGATGGGAAGCTTGTCGCCAT
>NW_008580244.1:36312-37289 GCF_000520115.1 Aphanomyces invadans | reverse complement strand
AGAGATCGGTTACGTCTCACGCTGATCTGGTACGCGTCTGCGCAGGGGAATCCGTTGACGCTGATCGGGAACGAGATGTAGGCCATCGGCGACAACCATGGACGGTAATGTGGCCCTTCCTCGGCGATTTCCGTGTTGAGATCGACACGTCGAAGCGCTCTCACGTCGTATAGTGTGATTAGGAACGGGTGCGTCATCCATGGTGGCGTGTTTGGGTCGTTGAGAACTAGGAATTGACCGAGTCGCGCGACTTCCAGGTCGTGGTGGCTGTTGAACAGCACGCTGATGTGTTCCCAGTGGAGCAAGACGTCACGGGTGGGGCGTGTCTCCCAACTCCAGGTAGGATCCTCGAACAATGGTTCGACTTCTTGGGGTTCTTCCACCTTAGGGGCGGCTTCCATTGCCGAGAACATGTAGGCAGCGTTGGACGTCGAGTCGTGCTGTCGGTCTTGGTTGCTGCGGGCGTTCCGATCATGACCGTTTCAGGTGGTGGCACTCTCATCGTGGGCTTTCTTGCGGCAGTCCTGTTGCCAGTGGCCTTCATTGCCACAGTAGTGGCACTTGCCTGGTTTCGTAAGCGCAGACACCGTGTTGCAACCTCTGCCGCGTCCACGACCACTGTTGCCACGACCGCCGCCGTCGGCAGTCAGTGCTCGGTCTTTGTTCGGGTAGCCGTTGGGCCTTCAAGGCTCCACCCTTCACGGCGGCTTTCCATTCGGCCTTCAGTTCCGTCTTCACCGTCGACATTCTCGCTTCAGTGGCTCCGTTGGGCAGACGGTCGACCAAGTGGCGGAATTCCCAAGGCATCAAGGTAAGCAGCTTGACGACTTGGTTCAGGTTGGTCTCGTTGATTCCGACTTCGTTTAGGCGAGTCGTGAGTTTGTCGAAGCGGTGGATGAAGTCCGGTAGCGACTCTTGGCGCGGGTTCCAGGTAAGCTTCGCCCATTCTTTGCTCACTTCGATCCGATCGATCTTGG
>NW_008580244.1:21910-28377 GCF_000520115.1 Aphanomyces invadans | reverse complement strand
GAGAGTCGAAATTGTCGAGTAGTAGTACCGAGGGTTCTTCGAGCCGAGGTCTCAGTAAGTGCCGCAAATAAAACGCCCAGATCCTGGCATCCATCCAAGCACTTTCTTGAACAGCACAGTAATGGCCGATCGGATACGTGTCCAACTCGTCGGATTCAATGCGGCCGCCAGGTTCCCCTCGCACGATGAAAAGGATGGGAAGCTTGTCGCCATTAGCTCGCACAGAGAGGACCACCGTCATCCGGTAAGAGTGCTTCTCACCACCTGATATCTTCGACGAGCCACCACGAACGGACCAAATGGCATGGGGAGGCATGTCGTAAGTCATGCCCGTCTCATCGACGTTGATTATGAGACTTGGATCGAAGCCGCTGAACGCAACGTTGAAGTCTTGGGCGAACTCCTGCCGAACCTTCTCCAACTGTTCTTGATCTGCATGGACTTCGCTGGCTTCTGGCATGTGAATCCACGACGAGCACATAACTGTTGGAGAAGTTTCAGCAGGGACTTGTATCCACTGAGGCGGTTTGAAAGGTACTTCTCGAGCCACGACTTGTGGTTGCGCTTCAGGTAGTTGACGACGTGTGTGCATGTCAGGGCAAGCTCAACATTGCGTCGCTTGTGCATGAAGGCCTCGAGTCCGTCAGCGTTTGGGATCATAACGGGGCGAGCGGCACCATGAAGGTGAAAGCGTTTCATTGTGCCCTCAAAGTGGAGAATCTCGTTGCTCTGCTTCTTCCACCGAGCAAGGTTGCTCTTTTGGATGCCTGTGTCGACTGTAATGTCCCGAATGGATGCTGCTTGCATCTTAACGATCATTTCACGTTTCTTGGCGTGCTATATCGCCTTCTTGGCATTTTTTGGGGGCTAATCTTCTTGCTTGATACAGTCTCCATTAATCGGAAACGACACCAAGCACAGCACTGTCATCCCCCGCAAATTTAAAATATTTTCCCGCCTTAGCAAGTTTCTTCCAATGGTGTTGTGATTTTTGTGCATTGACTTCTCATTGGCGGGATATTTATGTGTATTACGAATACTTCGGTGCCCCTTCAATTCCGTCGCCGACTGTAGAATCAATCCTAAACTGCCCGGTGAAGCCCATATACTAGCAAAAATCGAACTTCGACGGAAATTTTCTGCTGGGTACTTCAGTCACTATACAATGAATATCCTAGTTAGTGCAAACGTTAATGAAGAGAGATATTTATATTATGATATTCACTCACCCTGCATTGCCTTTTGACTTAAACAAACTATTGCAACTTTAATTGTCGAGAAATCAAAATACCTTCAAGTTTGTCTCATGGAATTTTAAAATTTTGGACATATATATGTGTCCGAACCTGTGTCCGAATGATTTTCATGTCCGAACGTGATGGTATGGGACGACGCTGACTCGCGAACCCGAGATCAAGTTATAGGTAATGACCGCGAGGGACGACGAAGTGCCCGTGACGCCAAGGATGCTGCGCATCATGGTGCTAGAGACCGCGATCGATACCGGCTTGCATGAACACGAGTTTCCAGCTAGCTGGTATTGAATGTACGGATCAAAGAAACTGAAAGATTTGTCTCATCACTGCCGATTCGTCTCGGACAAAAACGCCCAAAGATGACCATGTTGCTTCGCGTGGCTTCGCACCAGCAGTAAAATATTGCAAGCAAGAACACACAATCGATGTCGTGTACAATGCGGGTGGCATCGGTGTGAATTACGAATCCCTTCCCCTAAAGATCGAAGAACGCTCCAAGTACAATTTGGGTGATGCGTGGAGGAAGATGTAAGATATTGCCGCTACGATATTGCACTTCGACTTCACGGGATCAAAGCATCCTCACCTCGGTGTTCTGATGATACTTCCTTCGAAGATCAAGGCTGCAGCTCTCGACAACATAGCGCGTTGGATCGGGTGGATTGAGCAAGAAAATGTGACAGCATGTTGAACCACTTCAAGCCATAACGAACTGTCTAATTTACGGTTATCACGCGGCTTGCTGGAATTCTAACCTCTCGGTGGCGTCCCTCAAGTACCATATCACCGAGAGACTAATCCATCCATCCATCAACTAAATTTTGTTTCTATGGCATGACTTTTCGGTACACTTCACGAAGTCATGAACTGCGCCGTTCAAGCGAATGTCATCATTATGAGCACTACACAAGAGTTTGCCTGGATCTGGGGTACCTGCAAATGTCGGGTGAATTCAGCCGATGAAAGTGTGTTGGCGAAATGTTTAGCTAGACATGATGTCCAGTGCGAGGTTTTTGGAATGATTTGCCAGTACAAATTACTTCTTCTGTTCTGGAATAACTGAGTGAATACTTTTCATAATCGAAACTCACAGTCATCCAAAGGCAACGAAGTATATTCCCAAATAGGCTCGAACGACAGCCGATGAACATGACTATCTGATGGTATTTTCAGGTCAATAATTTTATTGGCTGTTTGGCAATGCTTTAAAGAATTCTTATGGACTATTTAAAACTCATAAACACCGCAGCTCATTCATTTCGTGTCCATTTTCGTTTGCACTCAAAATCCGCACTAAAGACTAGTCTCTTTGCGTATATATTGCTAGAAATTTCCCATAAATTTCTCTAAACCATTCTACGGTGGTGCATTCTTGTCAAAATTCAAAGTTGGTCGTGAACTCATCGACGACCGTGGGTCGTCATGAAAGGCGAACGCGTTGCGAATGACGACATGAAACACCATACAGCGGAATTCAATAGCAGCCAGCAGTCAGAACCGCTCAAATCAGCAAATGTGGAACACACCACGCTTGAAGCTTGAACACTGTAAACTTAGTACTATATGTGTATCAATCATATCATGTGATATTTCGTCGTGCGTACAATGTTGAAAAAAATTACAGGTCAAACTCAAAAACGTTTTACATACAATTATCTTCATGTACTTACCTCTTAAAGTCGTCAATCATTTGTTCCGGAACAGTGGAAGTATAGACTGTGGCATTTGTCGCCAACGACGAGATGCCTGCTGAAATGCTCGCAGGTTGCGCCATCGACGACCCATTGGCCCAGCTAACGACATCTTGAGAAATTGATGATCCGAATAATTAGCTTGTTTGTACTACCTCTGTGTCGTATTACTTGGGACATTTGGAAAAAGCACTTTCGCCGAATTACTGTGGACATTTCTCATGTGATTGGCTCATGTGTACATACAACGATATTATTGGCTATAAATCTCTTTGCTACACTAGACAACAAGAGACTCAGGGCAGGAAACGTTCGCCATCAGCACACCAGCGCGGGTGAGAGCAGCCTTCTTGAGATGAGGTAAGCGAAAGTTGTTCTCCCCGTGGTGCTGCAGTACTAGCTGCATTACTGCTTGCAAAGCAAGGAACACATTCTCAATCTTCTCGATGTCTAGCGAATCGAACGCTTGCAAAGTAGCTTGAATGATGTCATCAACCGATTGACAAAATGTCTTGAGCTGCATTGCCTGAGTAGATGCAAAGATGCCCAGATCAAGGACATTTAAGTCCGGGCTATTAAGCGGCTGGCGGCGCACACGGAAAACCCATCCGTCGGTTGACACTGAGGCAAGTACTTCGTCCGTAATTGCAGCATGTGGAGTCGCATTGTCATGTTGTAGGAAAACGCACTTGGTCAGGCTCGGGAACTTCAGCTTTATGGCAGGTATGACCTTTGAGATGACGTAGTCACGATTGACAGCAGCATCAACGTTGACAAGCGTTGTGACAATAGTTCCAGCGGCACGATTCCGGGACGAACGAGCGGCAGGTTGCCGCTTGACAATGGGCCACATCCCAATTTTCCCATCGAAAAAACGATCGTCGTCATGCAAGCCGCAAGGGACGTCCGACCGCGGCAAGAAACATTACTTTTGCGATAAATCGCTTACTTTTGCACGAACGACGACCAACTTGCTCGCCCTTTGTCAGGTAAACTCTCCGAACGTCCTTGTATGCATTGAACCACTTCTCATCGAGGTGAATGGCATCCCACATGTCATCAAATTCGTAGGATGGGGGGTCGACGCAAAATTCAAGGCGTCCTTTTTCGTTGCCGCCTGTGAGTAAAGGCTTCAATCGTGACGAGTGTCGGCTGATCGTTCCATTAGAGAGGTGTCGGCGAACTATGCTGGGCGATAGGTCGGTCCCATGAGCGATATCCCGGATTGTTGATCGTTGGTGCTGTGGTAGTGATGAACCATTGCGGATATTTCTTCTGGGGAGTAGTCGGGCTTACGTCACACACGGCCTGCCTTTAATGTTGGCATGTAGGAGTCGCGGTGATAGGTATCCCAAATCCTTGACACGGTCTTTCGATTGAGGTTGAATAGTGCTGTTGTTGAGGCAAGAGCTCCATGAGCTAATTTGCCTGACTTTGTATGTTGTTGTAGGTTCATGACGACTTCTATCTTCATGGCATGAGTGAGCTCGCGGTTTGTGCGTCGATTGTCCATCGGGCAACGAAAATTTTTCGCTCAGGCACCTTAATATTTTAAAATTATGCTTTGATATTTGCATTTTTATAATGAGGCCATTTTTTCGAAGTCAATTTCGGGCGCCAAAATTTGGTTTTCCCGCCCTGCCGTCAATTGACAAACCCTGTAGTTTTTTATCCTCTTTCGAACACGATATGGCACATCGATTTTGGCAAAGAGATGAAGTTTTGGGGTCACTTCAAAGTCAAATGTCCCAAGTAATTCGACACAGAGGTAGTATTGAATTTTGCCGCACAAATCATATTGAAAGTTTATTCCTCTCTCGTCATAATCGACATTATACTCACTGTATACGTTCGAAATTGGAAAATTGACACTTTTTACTTTAGTACGGCTAGAAGTAAAACAAGCAGTTCCAACGACCATACCACGTTGTTGTGATATATCTCCTGCCGAGATGGACAATGCTACATGACATAACTGTGCGTCGTGAGACAAACAAGTGTTGTAACTGTGAATATTTGGAGGTTTTTTGCATCAAGATCACCCATGATGAGTGCGTAAAAAATCGTGGATGATGATAGTACCCGGCCAAATTTGACAAGAGTACATTCATTGATTAGCCACCAGAGGTAGAATATATGCGGTTTTTTAGTCTTGACCAGGACGGGATTTCACATTACACCAATTGAAATGACCAGTACTGAAATCCCACCTTCCAACAGTGCAAATTATGCATAAAAACAGTCAATCATATTCTACAGGTACTGTTTAAACAATAGATGATGCCTACGATCAATTAATTCGAAAATCTTAAGAATTCCAGCATAGAACTCATGCTTGTCAACCAATGTCATCCGCTTCATATTGGAAATGACACTTATGTTTGTTGCATGAAAATATTACAAAAACGATCCCCATCATTTGGTAATAAGTACTGTACTTCAGGAGGATAAGTTTTCAACGGTTTTCACGTTAGACCCGTTTCAATTTGTGGGAGATCAGGACCTCTCATTTTGCAAGGTCCTGACGGTCTGAGGATCCTCCGCGTCATTTGGCGTGACGACTAGGGCAAGCCAGCGAACAGTTAGCTGACCTCGTCGAAGTATTTCGTCGTGTGTGAGGGGCGAAAGATGAGCCCTCCACGCATCGTGAACCAGGTACATCAGCCAATCAAAGAGCTTCAATGACATGTCCTTGTATTTGGCCAATCATCGCGTTTATCACGGGTCATTTCATTCGAGAATTCTTATTTAGCCAATCATGGGCTAAGATGCTATTTTGCATAAGATTGGGAAGTTAGTACGATCTGATGCGGGTGCACCTTCAAGTATGCGTAGCAACACTTGCGAAATTGAGTCGGGTGGATAGTACGCCCCCTTGACTGGAGGAGTACCCTGTCGACCGTGCGATATCGCGAAGACGCAAGCGAGGTGCGGCGATTCCCCCCACAACGCACTGGCGGTGTACAGTAGTCGTATTCCGTGGGTGGTTTACTTGCTTCGAGGGATAAACGAGAGGGCCATGCCTAGAGCAGGTGCCCCCTGACGTTTTTGCGCACGCTCCTAGCCGCCGAACGTTGAAAAGACGGCGCATGTTCTTGTTGGGCGCCCGAAGGCATCGAAATATCCTTCGTCGAGGTCTCTTTCGATGGCGCAGGATCGTCTGGCGAAAGAGGTGGGATGGGTCGACAAGCCCATTTCACACAATGATATAGGTATGCAGGAAGATGATATGGTACTACTGGCTCCGCCGCCCCCTTCAGCAACCAACCACCAAGGCAAAAGGAGAGGGGCCTGGCGCGGAGGCGCACCGACCAAAACGTTAGTCGTTCTGGCGACTCGAGATGCACGAAAATGGGGAGTCTGGTTTCAGCGCTGCGCTGCCACCGACGTGCCGGCCATGCTACCATAGGCCTTCACTATCCATTTACCCCTGGCCTACACCATGGTGTCCATCACGAAAACTATCGTTGGTTTAGCCTTGCTTGCTGCAGCGCACGCTGCAGATCCATCGACAACAGTC
>NW_008580244.1:11964-12572 GCF_000520115.1 Aphanomyces invadans | reverse complement strand
CCGGCACCTACTCCTGCTCCATCGCCGGCACCTACTCCCGTCCCAACACCTGCTCAAACCCCGACACCTACTCCCGCCCCGACACCCGCTCCAACCCCGGCACCTACTCCTGCTCCATCGCCAGCACCTACTCCCGCGCTAACTCCCGCTCCTACCCCTGAGCCAACACCCGCTCCAACCCCGGCACCTACTCCTGCTCCATCGCCGGCACCTACTCCCGTCCCAACACCTGCTCCAACCCCGGCACCTACTCCCGCCCCAACACCTGCTCCAACCCCGGCACCTACTCCCGCTCCAACGCCGGCACCTACTCCCGTCCCAACCCCTGCTCCAACTCTCGCTCCTACCCCTGAGCCAACACCTGCCCCAACTCCCGCTCCAACGCCGGAACCTACACCCGTCCCAACTCCCGCTCCAACCCCTGAGCCAACGCCCGCCCCTACTCCCGCCCCAACCCCTGCTCCTACTCCCGCTCCTACCTCAGCTCCTACCCCTGAACCAACACCTGCTCCAACTCCCGCTCCAACTCCGGCACCTACTCCTGCCCCAACTCCTGCCCCGACTCCAACACCTACATGTGCACCTACAAATGCACCGACTCCTTCCCC
>NW_008580244.1:0-2206 GCF_000520115.1 Aphanomyces invadans | reverse complement strand
GACTACAACGGCGGGACTTGTTGGCTGAAGCACCAGGTCGGGCCCAAGGCTTTCCTAGCCGGCGCGAAAGCCGCCGTCCGCAACACCGCTTGCAGTCCGCTGGTCCAAGATGTCGACTACTTTGGCAACGACATCAGGTCGTCTTCGCAATCGAATGCGTCTGGGTGCTGTGCCGACTGCAAGGCGACGGCTGGCTGCAAGGCGTACTCGTGGAGCGACTACAACGGCGGCACGTGCTGGCTCAAGTCAGCCAAGGGCGTGGCCATCGCTCGACCAGGGATCGTGTCTGGCACGATATGAAATGCTCCAGCTGAACGGAGACTGAGTGGACTTCTGCGCGAGTTGTAAACCAAATTGCGCGTACCTTTCATTTTGCTCTTGTCTTGCACATCACATCCCTGCCGCCCGCCACTTTGTCCACATGTGGGAGAGGGCGAATTGCGAGGTGATGAGATGGAAACAGTGCCTCGAAAACACCAAAAATTGCACGACGAGGGAAAGCAAGAGGCATGGCGACTTGACCTTTGAAAACAATGCCGTCGTCCCTTTGGGCTTCCAAGTGACATGATTTCTATTCTTGCAACGTGCGGTTGCTCCATGACTTCGAATCACCGTGTTTGGTGGGCTGTGTTTGCTCTGACGCTGTTTTGAATGGACGTTCGTTGTGGCCTCGTCTCGTCAATGCAATCCTTGCCATGCCAACAGCGTCTAGTGTGAATGGTCCCCTACTCGCTGCCTTTTCGCAGCGGCGTGCGAAGGGATGCACAACTTTCACAGGCGCCACTGCCAAGGCACTCGCCACGACAAAAGCCTTCACTGTAATGCCACGTGTACGCACGCACGATGATGCCTTGCAACTCCCGCCGCCGCCTCGGCTGAGGCGTCGTCATCCCCAGTCGTGACTGCCACTGCCAATTCATCTGTCACCCCACTGCCGCCCCAGCACTCCCCATCAACAATACACGACCAAGGCCGATGGTTTGATGGTGGTGCGTAGGAAGGCGGTTTCGGGGTTTGCAGGCGATCAGTGGGGGGGGGTGAGTTGGGAGCGTTGCTGCTGGCAATGGTGCGATGGTAGCCGCGTTCGTGGTTCGCTGCCGCCTTGGTCATGGTGCGATGCCTGTCACAACTGCTTGAGGGGCTTGGCCTGGACACGGCCACCTTCGCAACACACCCGTCGCAAACCACCCAGACGACCCTGCAATCACCACCGCTGGACCAAGGTCCTCCTTCCTCCACCTTCTCCAAGCCTCGAAAACGGTGTACCTATGCGCACCCACGTCCACCTCCGCCACGGTTGACAGCCACCTTCGATGTCATCACCGGTCAAACCATCGCTACTTTGGTGTTGACAACCTCTACCAGGACCACCATAGCCACCAATATCGTCACAGTCGCCTGCATTTTCTCGGTGACTCTGGTGGTGCCAAGGGTTTCGGCGAGCCGACGGACAAAGGTCTGCATGCAGGTGGAATTCAACCAGGATTGAGCCGCTCAGTTCGAGACGATTAGCTCCAGGTAAAAAAAACAAATATATATTCTTGCGTCACTTGACCAATCCGTAGGATAAGTCGTCATTTTTTTGGCGCAAACGTTTCAAATGTCCATCGTATCATAATCGAAGGTCCACAGCGATAACCCCCTCACCGGCCGGGATGTTTCGTTTGACCATACTTGATTATCATTCGGTCGTAAACGCCGTGGACTTCTCCAACGCATGTAGGGGCGTTTGCACAAACTCGTGGAGCGCGCGGACATTTCACAGTTGAAACCATGCGACAGGGTTTTCATTAAGCAGACCGCTGGCGAGATGGATATGTAATCATGAACCGAGCGTGAATCATTGAATACGCTTATGTATATAATTGGCCAATCGTGGGCTAAGATGCTTTTTGGCATAAAGTCGTCGAAGTGATATCATCTGATGCGGGTGCACATTCAATCATGTTGCAACCCTTGCGAGAACACGCCGAGCGGCACAAGGGCTCGTTTGGGCTGGAAAGCAAAGGTCTGTCGACCGTGCGATACCGCGAGAGGCGCGGCCAACGTTCCAGCGATTCACTTGTACAGTAGCAGTCTACTCGGGTGGTGTACATGCTCGAGTGACATACGACACGAGGGGTCCCCCCGACGACTTAGCCCAGAGCCGTTCAACGTTGAAATGACGGCACAAGTTCACCTTGGACGGTGCTCGCAGGAATCGATA
>NW_008580243.1:3109-17840 GCF_000520115.1 Aphanomyces invadans | reverse complement strand
CCCACCGTAGTCCTGGTTGAATCCGACGAAGAGGAGCTCGTTCTGCTGCTCGCGGCTCAAGTTCATCGAGGACATTCGCTGTTCTTTTGACAGTACATGCTGGGAAGGGTCGAAGAAACACATGCCTGGATTTCAGTCCTATGATTGGCTAAAATAAAATCTAAACAGCCAATCAGTGATCGTTGAGTGCCTGTGGGTGGCCAACTTGTATTCAAAACGTGCATATTATTTGACCAGTTTGACGCAGATCTCAATGTATTTTAAATTCCTCGTTCAATTCATATGATTCCGAGATTCATATCCGGATAGATTATCCGGAACCAGATCTGGTCCCATCTGGTGTAGCCAATTAGGCGGCGCTATAGTGCGGAGTGTTGATCCGTCGTCGATACGCCACGAACAAGATCGGCGATGCTCGCGTCGTCGGTGGGCACGCGAAGTCTGCGCTGAGATTGCGCAGGTTGGAGTACTTTGAGCGCATGCTGGATTCGCTGAATGCGTGGATCCATCCTCTTTTCACGCTGACCCCGCTCTACTGTTGGTTCCAACGAGTCGAGTGCTTCCTGGAGGCGCATTGCACAACGTGTACCCCTGGACCAAAGCCGCCATCCGTCATGCATGTAGCCGTGTGTTGCGGTGTCTTACACTGGGCTGATGACGAACTCTCCATCTTCAAATAGCGTCGTGTTGTCGAGGGTACGTTTGTCTGAAGGCAGACGTCGCACTGTCCCCGCCGAGAATACCTTTCGCCGCACCGCCCGCAACTTCTTTCCTTCGGCAGGATCACACTTAGCAAGGGTAGAGGAATTGGAAGGAGATGATGGCGACGCCGTGGTTGGTCTCTACGAGATTCATTCGCATGTATCAGGTCAACGAATTGCATTTCCTTGCCTACGCCGTCGCATGCCGCGAGAAAGCGCGTTGCCTCTGCGTGGACGTCGATTTTGCCCTGAGAAGTCACTAAGCCCTGTTGTACTTGACAACGTCATCTTACATTGGCCACAGCATGCCGAAAAGTGAGTCCCCATGCCACGTTATCATCCAGATGGGGATTCTAACATGACAGATCAGTGCCTTGGAGCAGATACGTGCGGCAGTACATCTTGAGTGCCACGAATAAGCGTGCCCACCAGGCGCTCTTCGCTCAGGGCCCATACGCGAACGAATCCATCCCAGCCACACGTGACTACGTGCGACGCCGTCTGGTTGGCCGCATTGCACGGCTACGACGACCCGCCCTCGGTTAACAAGTTCCTGAGGATGTTGCGCAAACGTACGTATAGGGTGCAAAGGGCGTCGATATGGGCTGACCACGACGCATCGAGCGACACTTGTCCTTCTAACGTGTACTCGTACTGGTGAGTGCTCCGTCTACGCCGGCGCCGGGACTTGGCGACAAGAGTCTGTTTGGTTTGCATGAGCTCCTGCGCCGTCCGTCTCGAGTCACTGATGTTGGTATGGTTGTCGTCTTCCGAGACTTTTTCAAAGAGCCCGTCGATGCGCCAGCATGCGACGTTGCCTAGAGGAGTGTTGAATGCAGGCTTGGACGGATGCAAGAGGGCCGACGGACGTGCCTTCTTCATCACCCGTGACGAGCGTTCGTGGCAAGCACCATGCAATATTGTGGATCGTCGCTGGCGACGCCGTGCGGAAGAGGCAGTCGTAACGCAGCGGATGTGGCGGGATCGCATATAGTTCGAGGCCACCGTGGTCGTTTGCGACGGCAAAGATCGGATGCGGCTCCAGAAACACGATCGCTGTGATGCCTGTGTGCTCGCCGATCGGTCGCGACGACGACGCGAGGGGCTCGCACTTGGAGCCGTGCCACACGCAAAAGTGGCCATCCATCGACGCGGTCACGATCACGTTATACTGATGCGACACTGCGACGCACCCGATGTCGGCTGCGGCGTAGCCCAGCCTGGGCACGTGACGTTATCATGCCAACCAAACTCACCGAGACGACGCACCCGTGCCACGTGTCATGGACCATCTACCCCAAACGCCACACGTCAACCAAGCACTGGCACACATCGGAATCGTACGAGCAAAAAGTCGACAAAAGTGAGAGTCGTAGCGGGCGATTTGGACGATGCCAACAAGAGTTTGGCCAGGTAGGATTCGTTGCGCTGGCACGGTCGGTGGTTGAGCTTCACCACGGCGTCGAAAAGGGGCGCGGCATGGCTGAATGCGGTCTCGCCGGTCTTGTCCGGGTCGTACACGGCGAAGATGCGCTTGAGGCAGTCCAGCGCATAGTCCGAGTACATGGCTTTTGTCGGGTGCGGGACAAAGTAATCGTGTGGCGGATGGACGTCCTACCATTACTCGTGAACCACGATTCGATGAACGGTGACTACCAACGGTACGACGCGCGTCGCCGGGTGGCCATTCACGCCATGCCAATGGTTCATTGTGTTGAGCGGAGCCAGCGTTTCGGCATCCGATACGACGCATGTCCCATCTAGTGACGCCGATACGACTCGTTGGGCCACCGACCGGTCCCGGAACTCCACTAGGACTAGCGACGACACCTGGACACAAGTCAGACCCTCTTGCATGTAGTCGACCGTCCACGCACCTCCCTTGAATGGACCGCACGATTGCGCACAAGTGTGCCAGACACTACGTTGAGGCACTACAGCCACCCATGTCACGGCCGACGCAGACGGAGACGTCGTACGTAAACTCGGCCAGTTTGGGTCCCAAGATATCCAATGGACCCAGGGCCGTAGCATCCTGCCGAGATGGTCGACGGAACGAGCGCGCGCAAGTTGTACGTGAGCTGACCGGTCTGCGCATTCCACACACGGACGTGGCTACAACCCAAGGTGACGAGAGGGCACCAAGCTGTCGTCCGCACCGTCCAGCCGTCGTGAGGATCGTCAGCGTGGACGGCATGAACAGCGCCATGCTCGGCGTTTCTTTTTCCTACGACGTTGGAGCACCATGCTGATTTCCACGAAAGCACAAACGTACGAGCGCGTTTTCGTCCGAGGCATTCCAGAGCACGGCGTCGTGAAAGTCGACGCGAGACGAAGCAAGGACGATCCGATTCAAGTCGGGGAGGTACACCATGGCGCTGCCAACGCGATGAGGACCAGTCCTTTCAAAGGATCGGGACACCTCGTGGATTTGTGGTTGGACGACGCCGACGAGAGGTGCTTATCCACTGTCGACAGCGTCTGTATGCACCGATACGTGCGGAGGTCCCAAATCTTGACGAACCCAGCATCATCCACCGAGTGCACTTCTGGCGAGCCGTCCACCCACGTCAGCCCGACCACTTGGTGGTGATGGCCTACAAAGAGCGTGAAAATAATGGGTCGACATCGTGGCACGAGCGGTCGTGTCCCATGTACCCTTGAGCGTCGCAATGCTGGACTCGACGTAAGGATTCCAGAGCTACGTGCATCGTGAGGGAGCCTCCATGTTGGATGAAGCACGCACGCGGACGTCATGGTCGAGGCCGGCGCTGATGATGTATCGATAGGCGAGGGAGTACTTGACGCACGTGACACCAAGTCGATGGCCGACGAGCTGGTGGAGCTGTTTGTTGGAACTGATGTCCATGATCGAGATCGTCGGCGCCAACGATGCCACAACAGCGTTTGCGCGAGGACTGAGGAACGTCATGTCGGTCACGCTGTGCTTTGTCTTGAGGTTCACCGTCCCCATGCACTCCAACGTGTCGCAGTTCCACGCTCGGATCTAGCCGCAAGGACTGGACGTGAGCACGGCTCGATGACAGCACCCGCGACCCATCCACCAGCAATGCACTGCACGGACAACGACACTTGCAACGACTCCCGTACCAGTCCCGTCGTGCTGGCCGAGTACAGCAGCTTGTGCTGGTCGTTCCACCGTAAGACCGTTTGCACTTCTGTCGTCGGCAGTTGCTAGCCACACGTGAGTGCGTTGAATCGTCGAGCGCGATGTGGTACCTGTCGCAGCAAGAGCTCGCGGCCGTCCCAGAAGTTGATGGTGGTGCTCGTGGTGCTCGCGACAATGTAATCCCATGGAGGAACGGTGGTTATGTCAACCAAGTGGCCTCTGTGCTCCATGAGGGTGGTGGTTCCCCGGGCGAGGGACATGCGTACCCTGTGCAGGGAGCTGACGTTCCAACGAGTTGACCATGGCGGCTTGCATCGTACACTTGAAAGACCTTGCTTTGCTGTTCAAACCCGATGAAGCACTGGCTGTCATTTGCTTGAATCTACGTGAGTGCGTCAGAGCCATCCATTCGTCCAAACGTACGAGTGCCTCCATGCCTCGATTCACCACAATGGGCGTCGAGATTGCCGTCTTGTTGTACTACCGTCATGCGCAGTCCGTCGTGAGGTGTGGAACGAGTTGTCTTTGGTGCTAGCTCGCTTGTGTCCATCGGTAGCGCACCTCGTGGAGCCCGTCGACAAGCAGCTGCTCCGAGTAGCCCCGCATGGACTCCAACACGAACGACGTGAACTCGGTCCATGTGATTACGCCGTCTTCGTCGTGGTCGATCTTGTGGAAGAGGTGGCAGAGCTGCGTCACAGTCGCCTCCATCGACACGGTGCTCGTCCCGTGGATGTTGGCCACAACTGTCGCGAGAAACTCGTCCTGGGACATGCGTTGGCTGCCCCCCTCCAAGGCGTGGAGAGCCGACACGTTGTCCAGGTCTACGTTGCAATCACGACCACCCACGTTTGAGCCAACTACGGAGACGTACCCAGTCGCAGCAGTAGCGCCGTCATTTCCTCGGCGTCGCTCGCCACGTCGCGATTCTTCTGCTGGGCTTGCAAGCTGCATCGCCGCAGCGGCGTTACGTGCATGGGAATGTCAGTCCCGGCGCGAGTCTTCTCGCGCATGGCTCGAGACTTCACCGACTCAGGGATCTATTCCCAAGACGGCGGTGATCACATGCATCGACGTCGCTGTGCCTGAACCTTGGGAACATAAGAGGGACGGGAAGGCAGCAACGAGTCGAGCGGGACGTGGTTCGTGTGGTCCAGAATGCGCTGCTGTCTAAACTTGGCATCCACCTGGGACGGCACTGCATGCCGTGTATCTGGTGAAAACACGCGCCGTCGGTCGCGAAGAACTTCGACGCCATCCGCGGTGCGCGTCGTCATTGCCGCCGCCGCCGTTTCAAAACCGTTTTTATTCCAACAATTAATCGAGTGTCGATTGTCTGCCTCCCTGGCGGCGCAACCTCCGCTCGACGTCGCGCTGGTACTGCAGCAAGGCAGCGTCGATTTCGTCGGGAGATGCGACTGCCGCATCCTCTATCGAGTCTGCACTCGAAGCAGATGCATCGTGTTTCGGTGGCGACGACGACGCGAGGACCATGTGAGCCGCTATGTGCGTACGAGCATGGGCTGCCTGTGCATACACAGACCTCCGCAGCACTCGAACGTCTTGGCATGCTTGAGCTAGGTACGGCTTTGCATTCGGTGTCATGTGGACTCCTTTCCGAAAACCCAATGGCAATGTGGCCGAGCTGTGCTTCGCGCGGTGTGCCGATGACAAATGTCTCGCTGGTGGGGCGCAAGATTGCACGGGGGGGCGCCATGCAGGGTCTGGGGTCGGTGGGGGGCACCGGCGTGGGGACTCGGGGGAAACGATCGTCTGGGGCACGGCAGGTCTGCGACCGTCGAGATGAGCGGTGATGCAGCGAAGTGGAGGTCTGGAGCTATGCGTACCTCGGGGACAGGTTGTTGCTGCACCTGGCTTCCTTGATGCGACCCAAGACCAAGACAAGATGACGCTGCCGTTCGTTTTCGAGCCATTGCAGCATGTCGTCCTCCAGCTTGTAGTTGTGAGCTGGAATGAGTGGATTCGGGGGAATGATGGAGGTGACAGTGCCGGGGGGGTGCGACGATTGACGTGCGGGCTTCAGTTGGTCGTGGACATGCGACCAGACCGCGTCGAGGCGCAACTCATGCAGCTGCGTGCGCAATTCATCGGCGTGGTGCTTGCTACTGCCCGTGGTTAGTGGACGCCGACGTGAGATGAAAGGTGGTGGTCGTACGAGCCGCACTTGACGACATCTGACACATAGCACTCGAGCGCCGGTCGCAAGAAGGCGCTTGTGAGGATGTGTTGGACCGTGGGGCGATGCGTCGGGTTCACTGCCAAGAGGTCGTCCTGGAGCTGGCGAAGGTGTGGGCTGTACTTTCGGTCGAGAGGCGTGTAGTCGCCTGTGCAGATCTTCTTGACGAGGGCGGGGGTTGTCTTGGCCTCAAATGGAAAGTGCAAAGTGCACATTTCATACAGCACGCACCCGACGGCCCACACATCCGATGCATACGAGTACGTCCCATCGCCGTCGCAGAGCTCGGGGGACATGAAGTAAGGCGTGCCGACAGTCGTGTGGGCGAGGTCGTCTTGATCGAGCTCCTGCCACATTCATTGACCAGTACGCACGTTGGCGGTTCGCATGACAGCGTTATCCACACAACTACGTACTCGAGACATGCCGAGGTCCCCGAGGACCAAGTGGCCGTCGTGCGAGATGAAAATGTTGTGGCTCTTGATATCCCTGAGCATGGATTATGAGCAAAGGTAGCAGCGTCACCGCGCTCGGGCACGTTTGCGGCGGGACGACCGTTGGTGTACCTGTGCATGATTCGACGATGGTGCATGGAGTGGAGCCCGAGGCAGATCTGGACGAGCCAGAGGCACACAGTGGCCTCCGATTCGAGGCGGCGTTTGCCTTGGAGGGTCGCATGTAAGTCGCCTGGTGCACTCCACTCATGCATCAGGTCTGGCTCGTGCAGCGATTGCTGGACGGCGTACCTCCCGAGCAGTACTCCATCACGATGAACAAGTGTCGATGGTTCCTCGACTCGAACGAGTCAAGGTACACAATTAGGTTGGGATGGCGCAGCCGCTTCATAAGTTGTGCTTCGTTTGCGCCCGACTTGCCGCGCTTTGCCTTGAGCGACGTCGGGGCGATCGGAATATCCTTGATACACACGAGGTTCCCACCTTCCCGCTTCTCCCGCATGAGGTACACATTTCCGAACGACCCTTCGCCGAGTTGTCGAATCCGCGTGTACTGGTCCATGCGTGTGTCTGCCTCAATCAACGGAATGGCCACGCGGGTCGGCGCGGCATGCGCTGCGACACCGCCACCTCACACCCACGAGATAGTCGCGTTCTAAAGTTAGATTTCGACTACTACGCCGGGGCATCACTTGGACAATTTGTCGATGCACCGCGCGCCTTGCTCGTCGTACTCTTTCTTGGAAATCCAAAACGAATCTTCGTTCTTCATGAGGTCGGCCAGCACCGACCCGCCGAGGAAAACCAAGTGCTTGCGGCGAGGTGGGTCGTTTATGCGCAGACGAAACTTGCTCAAGCGAGTTTTGTCCCCCTTGAGCACGTCGGCGCAGTACCTGTCCTTGATGTCTTTCTCCAAACGGCTCGGGAGACCGGGGTACATGGACGACCCGCCGCTCAACACAATGTTTTTGTAAAATTCCGTGCGAAGGTCGATGTCGGCCTTCTGGCACATCTCAAACAGCATGTCGCTGAGTCCGAGCCCTTCGACGCCGATCAAGTGCGGCTGGAAGAGGGCTTCCGCAGCCTACAACGTAATGAAGCACTCAACTTGCCGTGTTCCGCGGGGACGTACCTCGAAGCGTTCGCGGCCGAGTTTGATCACACGGCCATCGGGCAGCTCGTACGTTTCCTCCAACACTGTCGTTTCCAGAGCCAACCGACGCTCCACCACCGGATCCAACGCCGTGTAGCAGTGGCGTTCCTTGATCTGTCGAACGGTCTCGAAATCGGCCGTCCGGTTGAAAGCATATCCACGCAACAAGAGCAGCTTGATTAGGTATTGCGTGATGTGCCGCCCCGCGACGTCCAGGCGTCGAATGAGATGCTGGGGCACGAACCCTTCGTACACAGGCACGACGTGCGATACGCCGTCACCGCTGTCGATCACGACACCCGTGCGCATGCCTTGCGCATACAGCGTCAGCATCGCCTGGATCGAGATGTGCGTGCCGTCGAAGCCGTACTTTTCAAACATGATTTCGACCAACTTTTCACGATTGGCCTTGGGGTTGAGCGGGGGTTCCGTGAGCAAGATGCGCATTTCCTTGGGGTTCACTTGCAGTCGCTCGTGGAACGTGTAGTCCCACAACTTCTCCATATCTTCCCAATTCTTCACAATGCCATTCTCGACAGGATAGCTGATCTGCAGGTTGCTTCGCACGTATGCCGCTTCGTCCCCACACATGACGTCTTTCAGAATTACATCGCTGTTGATTGCTTCCTCTGCGCGCAAGATCGGCCGCCCTACCAAGGACGGAAACACGTGCCGAGGAAAGTTCTCCGCGGCAAACCCGCACTTGACAAACTACAAGACAACCGCACCATGCTCAGCAAGCCGAGCCGTCCGCTCGTCCACCATCACATCACACTTACACCAGTCCCATTGTCGCACACGACGATCTTGTTCGCAGCCACCATCGTCCTCCGCCGCCCTGTGTTGGCCACTTCACCGACGCAGGGACACTAGATTTGACAAACTGGGGTTGGGCGGATGGACTCGATTAAGTGCGACCAAGACAAGCGAACTTTGTACGACACTGCCTCGCATTTAAACAAGGCAACGCTTTCCGAGCGAACCGCAGCAGCAAGGGGCGTCAGGCGCTCCACGCGGCTCCGGTCGCGCCATGGACCTTCTGGGTGATCTTGTACAGGTGAATATTGCCTTCTTGCAACAGCAGCTCGTGCGCCAAGAAGTCGTGACTGAACGTGTGGAAGTCTGCCAGTGCAGCGTTGTCGCCTCGCTCCTCGTAGGTCAAATAGCACACCTGTCACACGACGTCAGACGCCGATGGTTGATGGCTCCTGACGTACGGTCGACGCATTGCCCAGGTCGCGAATGCTTCGAGCCAAATTCCGCCACGATTCTGTGCCGTAGATGGGGTTTATACCTGTCGGAACACCTTGGATGAGCTGGTGGTGTGCAGGAGGAACATACAATCCGACACCAATATATACTGGAACGGAGCGTTGTCGACCCACAATGTTTCATAGGACGGCGATCCCCACGTGAATTCCACTGCACGGACGTGACCACGCCCTGATGTGGCGGTCGTGTTTTGAGAAATGTTCATCTTCAGCAGGTCGACGATTTCGGCTTGGTCGGTCACCACCACTTGCGCCGCGCCGAGGTCTCGTGCAACCAGGCCAACAAGTCCACTGCAGACAACTTAGGATCCCATCAAGGTAGCATTGGATGGGGTGTGCATAGTACCATCCGCTGCCGAGTTCGACCACAGACGCTGGACTGCCACCAAGAAAGCGGCCTTCTTCATGCAGTCGCACAAGGTGGTTCGATAGGAAGATGCTGGCATTCCACACTCTTGACCCAGTCCACGCATCAGAGAAGAGCGCATCCAACCGATCGCTTCCCAGGACTTCCGACAGGTCGTAGCGCGTGTCGCCAACCGCGACGGCCGGCATGGTCGCGTTGATGTGCCGATTTCATTGGCTCGCCGCGGTGTCCAACGCGGGTTGAGACAATTGTTTAAACAAATATCCCAAACACGTTTTATTGTAATCACAAGCATGTTGGCATGCAATATCGCCAATGAGGCAAAAGGGATAGCATTTTTGAAGTCATGCTGCATGAACGAAGCTCAAGCGAGGACACAACTGTGCGAGCTGTTGTTCCTGAGAGTGCTCCTACACCTGACCGCTCGAACTGTTTTTTCGAGTCCCACGTTGAAATTACAGTTTTAACGTGGGTGTCAACATAAGGTCATATTGATAAAACGTATTTCAGAGGAGAGGGTGCGAACGGGATTGTCAAACACGTCCATGAAAGGGCAGTGCTTTCGTGGACACAAGTCCAGGGCACAGCGGCCGCGGCAAGCATTGCTCAAGCCATGGCTTGTGCGTCATTAGACGAACTTCTCGCCAAGATGCGTGGCGGGGAAGCCGGGGAGGAGAAAAGGCCAGTCTCGTCGAGCTCCACGTCAAGCCGCTTGCCACCAAGAGGAACATACATGGACGTCCAAGAACTCGACGACGACGACTGGGAAGGCGACAACTCGGACGCTATTGTATACATTGCGCCGAAACAGTTCGCTACTTGCCATGTCTCGACGACACATGCCAAGATCGTCTCGAGCAAGGGGTCCACAACAACGAACGATATCAAGGCATACATCGACCACGCCATTAGTTTGAAACGAAAAGCCCTCGATATGGAAAAGTCAAGTGCTGCGTACCGAGACGCGTTGGACCTCTATACAGAGGCGGGGTGCATATTTCTGCGAGCTGGGCGGGCGTCACCACCTGGTTTCCTGCAGAATGCGCTGAAGATGGAGGCTTTCTCGTTGCTGATACAAGCCGAACGATTAGAGCGATGGAGCAACCTCCTCATGCGTGGTTCTTGCCCCGGGAGTGCCTTGAATTGTGACTCGCACGTCGCTAGCCCAAGGTGCCTACGTACAAGATTCCTGTCGTGAAGTCCACTTGCACAGCAGACGTCGAGACCCAGGGCAACCACTGCGAGGCCATAGAGACAACCGTCCCGCCTCCATGTATCATTTCGTAATCTGACATCGTCCCGTCTGCCTCAATCGGTTTGTTGAGCGACCTCGCTGGTCGTCGCTGCGTTCTTTTCCTCCTCCTTGATGGATCCTCGGAAATCTAAAATCTGGCCAATCACAACTCGGGACTTGGACGGCGTGAGATGTAATTGGCTGAATTTCGAATTTCCGATTTCCATCATCCACAGGGGTGTCCAACGTGCGTAGTTCGTCGGGGATCCGTCGGTGCCATGCCGTCCACGTTGGAGGAGCAGTTGGCCAAATTGCGCGCAGGCCGCGCTCCATCCGCACCTGCGCGTTCACAATTACCCACTGCGTCCTACATGGCCATTCCAAGTCATGATGAGATATGCGAAGATGATTGGGAGGAGGAGGACACGGTCGCCCCACCTCCGACAACGTCGACCATCCCAGTGGCACCGCCGGCTTGTGTGGTCAAATCGCCATTATCTCCAACGCAGACCGTGCATCTGCCCTCCCAAATGAACCAGGGTCGACGGAATGATACTGCTTGCCAACAGCAGTTGTATCAACGCGCTATCGAAATCACCAAATCCGCAATGGCGAAAGAACGAGGTCGAGACTTTGCGGCAGCAGTGAACGAGTACGCTGACGCCGGTGGGATTTTCACCGAGATCGGACGAAATGAACTCGATGCTGCCACCCAGCGAACGTTGAAGAAGAAGGCATTTACATTGCTGCAACGGGCAGAAGCGCTGGCAGCATGGCTTGATTCGCGAGAGGCTCCGTCGACAGCTTCCATGGCTTTAGAAGCATCCACGGCCACCGCGATCCCCGATTCTACCGCGGATACGGAAGTACAAAAGACTGAAAAGCATATTGAAGAGATGAAGCAGGAACTACAACAGCTCAAGTACTCTACCCAGATCATGCAGGCCGACGACACGAGTGGCTTGAACGATGCGACCAAGCCTTCCGAAGAGTCGGAGTTGGACTCGTTGAAGCGCGCTGTCGTGAACGAGATCCATGGACTGCTCAAACTGCCCGAGATTGACTCGTTCCGCAAGTTTGTGCCGTTGGGGTCGACCACTGCCGAGAAGGCCCAGTACGCGCAAGAGTTGAAAGCGCAAGTTGAGCACCTGCAAAAGGAGCTGCAGTATGAAAAAGCCTCGCACTTGCTTGCGTCGGTCATGCGCAAGCACAAATACTCGAAACTGGCGACCGACTTGGCTGAGCAGCAGCGCCTTCAAGTCGAAGTTGAGCAGCTCCGACACGAGCTCCAGGTGCACCAAGCCACGCTGGAAGCCACCAAGCAAAGCATCGTCCTCATTGCGCAAGAGAAGCTGCGCGTCGAAGCAGAGTCTGCCCAGCAAGTCCAGTCCCTGCAGAACGAGCTCAACTCGTTGTCATCGTCAGGTCGCCCAAGCCGCGCCAACCGCACGAGAGAGTCGCGGTTGCAGTGGTTCCAAGGCCCTCGGGGACTAACCAAGAAGGAGACTGAATCGACCGACGACTCAATTCGACGCCGGTCGGAACCGTCGGTCGGATCTCCGCGCCATCAACTTTCCGACAACGAAGGCGACGCGGTCTCGGTGTGGCTTTAACATTGTTTTATTTAAACCATTTTATCTGCTTTTGGTGACTTATGCGGCTAATTCGGCCAACGAGTCGACCAGCCCTTGGAGATGGCCCGTGTACATGCCGAACGCCATGCCGTACATTCCATCGCCGGGCTGTGAGAGGTGCTGCGACCGCCGCACCCACGTTGGAGTAGAGTTGCCGCAGCCCGACTCGACACGTCCCAGCTCCACGACGAGTCCAGTAGCAAGGGCCTCATTCCACGCCCGCGTCGGTCCATCCGTCCAAAACGAGTTGGACACGCCGGCAACGTCGTCCATCGCGACAATGGTGCCAGCACGGGCAAGTCGTCGGCAATTTTGTAAGTCCGCCGCCGCCACCTCGTAACTGTGACCTCCGTCGATAAAGACAAAGTCAAATGGAGTTTCGTCACCAATGTTATGAGGGAAGACTGGAATCGTAGTCGTGGAATCACCGGGAATGAGGCGATGGCGGCCAGGAAACACTACGTCCAAGAACGCTGCTGCTTCAACACATATGGGTGTTCAGCCAAGTCGAAGCTCGTGATGTGGACATTCGGATTCGCACGAAGCAAGGTCATGGTCGAGTGGCCGGCGTTGAAACCGATTTGAAGCGCGCGACGAATTGCCGAGTCGGCGATGAGAGAGGACAAAATTTGAACCGACACAGGGAAGAGCGACGTATGTCCTTCAAATGTGTCAAACCCTCGGCAATTCAGGTACGATGCAAGTGCATGAACGTCAGAGAGCTTGGCTTGAGCTTGCTGAGCTACGAGAGCGGGACAGTTCGATTGATACACGTGCAGGGCACCACAGAACGCGGTGGCTTCAGCTATAGGTTTCTGCCATGTTGGCGCAAACACGTGGCGTTGTCCATCCACTTCAATCTCAACGGTAGCTTCGAGTCCTTGTAGACATGTTCCATGGTCTAGGCCCTCCAGTCCTTTGATCGACGTACTGGTAGTTTGCTGCACCAGCACCGCAGCCAGCAACAGTGTGCTGCGGCCGTAGGTTAACATCCAGCCCATCCAAGTCATGTTGCGAACTTTATCTTTCTCCGGTTGATTGCTTATCCGGATAACAGGGAATGATTACACGTCTCAAGTGGCCATCACTGAACCTCCGCAGTGTGTTGCAACAACGTGTCCACGAGGTGCTTTGCCGATCCTGTGTAGAAGCCGAACGCGAGGCCGTCCATGCCGGCCGTGGTGGCGCCAGTGGAAGATGCACACCTGGATGTTTGCACCCAGGAAGCCTTGGCGCTGCCTCGCGACGACTCCATCCGGCCAAGTTCGACGACAATTCCAGACCTGACAGCTTCATCCCACGCTTGAGTAGGTCCTTTTGTCCACCACGATGCCGGAGTGCCTACAACATCGTCCATCACGACCAATGTTCCAGCTCGGGCCATTCGCATGCAGTTCCGAAGATCAGCCGCTGCCACGTCGTACGTGTGTCCGCCATCGATAAAGATGAAGTCGAACAGTGTCACACTCAGCTCAAAGGCAGCGGGGATTGTTTCCGACGAGTCGCCTGGAACGAGCTTGTGACGGCCAGGAAATACAGTGTCGAGGTATGCGGCCGCCTTGAGCGCGTAAGGATGCTCAACCACGTCATAGCTCGTGAGGTGCACTGATGGGTTGACAGACAGAATGGTCATTGCAGAATGACCAGCGTTGAAACCAATCTGCATCGCGCGGCGGATGGTGGAGGCGTCGGACACCAACGATCGCAATACTTGCTCCGACACTGGAAACATCGAAGTGTGTCCTTCGACGCTGTTATGTCCGCGGCAAACGAGGTAGGTCGATAGGGCATCCGTTGAAATGAGTTGCTTGTGCACTTCTTCCACGAGCAATGCACCACACCCGCGAACGTCCAACGTCTTGCAAAAGTTCGCAGCCTCGGCCTCTGGCGCAACATTCCAAGACAGAATGAACTCTCGGCTTTCGCCGTCTACAACGACATCAAGGGTAAAGCGTTGTCTTCTCATACATTCTTCATGCCCCTGGTCGTTGACTGCGTCGTGGAGTCCACCTCGGCACAGTCCCACCACCGCAAGTGCGATCACCGCCCGCATATTTCGCGATCTTTCATGAAATCCGGATAACAGGTTGTAGCATCCGGAGAAGTTGAGTATGCGCCATTTGACGGCAGAGGCTCAGACCGACAAAAGTTGCTGGCCGGTGGCAATGAGTCTAATCTCAATCGAATTACTGCCATGAAAGCCACCGCAATCGCAACTTCCCCGACTGTCCTAGATAGACTCAAATCTACGTTTTTTTTATCTGGTTAATTCTGTCAAATGAAATTGGTCGAATGTATTTCGAGGGTATCAATCCGAATTTGCAACCATACAGTCCGACCGTTTTCTATAGACGCTCCTCGAAATATTCGAGTTCGAGATGATGTAATGCGTTTCAGTTGCTGCAGTTTGATGTGGGATCCTTCTAAATAGGCATCCTTTAAGTCGCCATCGCCATTCGATGTGCAGAGCTTTCACAATCGACAATTTTCCACATTTGGGCTGACCGTTTCTATAGACGCACTTTGATTACACTCCCTACTTATCAATGCATTGACCTCGGCGCAGAATAACTTGTGCCATTCGTGTTG
>NW_008580243.1:0-2432 GCF_000520115.1 Aphanomyces invadans | reverse complement strand
AATGCAGTGGCCATCGAAGAGCCCTGATTTAAATCCTATCGAAAACGTTTGGGGTGTACTCGCGCGAAAAGTTTACGCCAACGGCCGTCAGTTCGAGAACAAGGCAAGTTTGAAGGCTCAAATCATCCAGTCGTGGAGCGAAATCAAGCAAGAGTACTTGCAAAGCCTCGTCGAAGGCATGCCAACACGAATGGCACAAGTTATTCTGCGCCGAGGTCAATGCATTGATAAGTAGGGAGTGTAATCAAAGTGCGTCTATAGAAACCGGTCAGCCCAAATGTGGAAAATTGTCGATTGTGAAAGCTCTGCACATCGAATGGCGATGGCGACTTAAAGGATGCCTATTTAGAAGGATCCCACATCAAACTGCAGCAACTGAAACGCATTCCATCATCTCGAACTCGAATATTTCGAAGTGCGTCTATAGAAAACGGTCGGACTGTATTTTGATTTTCAGTATTTTTCAATACTTGCGAATAGTATTCAATACTTAGTTCACGCAAATATTCATCTACTGATTTCCCCCCCGACTTTTAAACGGTCGACTTGAAACAAGTTTCAAAGGAAACAAAAATATACAGGTACAAATTATGACAACTGGATGGCAGCAACGTGTTAGCCGAAATTCGACAGTTCAGTGTCGAGATGCCTGTTCGATTCCAGCAGTTTACCACAGTTTCCTGTGACACAGAACGCCAGGCATCCTTTGCCCACGACATTGCCTCTATCAGAGGTACCTCATTAAGGCCGTCCTGCCTGCCAGTCATGACTGACTCAATCTGTTGCAGGGCGTTCGTCAACTGTCACTGCTTGACTTTGGCCTTGAACGACGCGATGATGCCAGCGTCCTGGGGCTGGAGGTGCGCAGTTGTATTCTTTGGCAACATATTTACACTGCGCGCCACTAGGTTAGACCCGCGTGGATTTTGTTCTGTACAGTCTGACCTTTTATGATATGTGGCAAACAATTCAGGGCCCGACACCTGGAGACATGCTTTGTGTTAAAAATCAATCATTTAATCACGTATGTTGTCTGTAATAGCTCGATCTGCATTGTCATGACATTATACTCGCGCCAGAAGAATAGAACCACACCACAAATCACACAAAATGCTTGTTCAAATGTGCATTTGTGACGAAGTCTTGGCCGATCCCACGCCACTCGTCCAATATGGCCGTCTTGAGGTCAGCAACGCATTGAAACTGCCGGCCGTTTCGATAGACACGTCGCGCAAGGAGGCCCCAAAGGTTCTCAATTGGATTCAAGTCAGGAGAAAGTGGGGGGTGGTCAAAACGATCACATTTTCATCTTTCAAAAATTCTTTCGTGTATTTTGATGTATGAATCGAAGCGTTATCTTGCATAAACACGAATTCATCAGCATAATGACAATGTGCAAATGGAAACAAGTAGTTACTCAATGTTTCAACAAATGCAGATGAATCCTGAGTACCAGAAAGAAGAGCCAATTCAGACAAACCAGCAGATGAAAACGCACCCCAAACCATCACACCACCCCCACCGTTCCGACGCGCGAAAAACGCGTCCTCCTCCTTGCGCAAATCATGCCAGTAATGCTGAAGCCCATCTGGGCCATCGAGGTTAAACAAACCTCTTCTCATCAGACCAAATAATATGTATGGTCCCAGGTATGTGGCTTCGCGAGGTGCATTTTTGCGTAATCCAGTCGCATTTTCTTGTGACGGTCTTTCAACGCTGGCATCGCCTTCCGCTTCTTGTAGCGTAGGTTTGGGGCTCCCATGAGTCTCCTCTGGCATGTTCGAAGAGAGGCAGCCAAATTCAGGCTTGTCTTGAGGCTCCGGGCTGACAAGCCTGTCATGGATGCCTCTCGGACGAGCAACCGGTACTCTGAACCAACGACAAGGGCCGCCTTGCGGCCCTTGAATTTCTTCCCGTATTGTTCTGGGTCCTTCAAAAACGTCCTGACGGCCTTCGGGGATCTTGAAACCTCGGTTGCGAAAGCACGGATGCTCAATCCATGCTTGTGGAGGCCAATACCATTCCTTGCCTCATCGGACTCAAGAGAGGTCCCAGGCCCATTTTATGTGGCTCAGAGGACAGCTGATTTAGCCTACATTGGTTTTGTTCAGTTTATGCATCGTCTGAGGTGATGATTTTACTTGCAGAGCGAAAATTCTCAAATGTGTCTATCCTAATGGCGCGGGATTTTGAAGCGCCTCATCAAGATTGGCCCATTCTGTTTGTCATTTTTATTGACCAATCAAACTAGTTAAATTGCGACTCTCGTAAAGTCTCAATTCTTGATTGGTTTCACAGGATCATCAAAAATCTATGTGAGTCTAATTATGTGGCGCGCAGTGTACCTTGACATTTGTCAGAGCAGACTCGTCGTCGGGCCGATGCGGTGGCGCGTTGTCGACCAAAAGAAGCACTTTTCGGTCTTCACTCAG
>NW_008580242.1:0-16286 GCF_000520115.1 Aphanomyces invadans | reverse complement strand
GCTCCTCCCACGACAACCGCCCAGATGCCGTGAACAAGATGTGGAAGTCTTGTTAGTGCGTGCTTGATTGTATCGTAGTCATGTTGTGTGCATTAGCGGGGACTTGAATGGAACGAGGACCTTTTATGAGCTGGAGCTATGACAGTGTTGAGGCAAGTAGTTTTCATGCTTGGCAATTCAGTTCCCTACGTGGGCACAGTTCAATGGCCACGTGAATTCATGCCCCAGCATCTTCCGCTATGTTCCAGTACGAGGAGCTGATCGGACCAACTTCTGGCATCCTCACTGACAATCCTCGATCGGTCGTCGCGCTCTATTCAATCAGCCGGACTGTGTGGCATTTCAAGCGTTCACCGCTGTTGTAGCTCTTTCACGTGAGTTCATTCACATGGGCTCATCCGCTTTGCCATGCCGAACGAAAATGTCCTCCGTCGACTCGGCACCATGATGCTTGGCGAACATTCCAGTCGCATGTGTTGTTTTTGTGCGACTAACTTCTTTTGATTGGCTCATGCTCTGAAAAATTGCAAAATGGCATACTTTAATTGGCTGAAACGCATCAAATGCTTTTGATTGGCTAAAATTCACCTGTCCCGCAGGGAACTGACATTTCTGAAAAAAACTCTCGTCATCATGGTCTTCATCATGATCAACGGCAACATGCCGCCGGCCGTCGTGTTTGCAATGATCGCGGTACAGGTCGCGCCCATGCTCCTACAAGGAACATCTATCTCTATTCGGCAGGATCTGCTCATGCTAACGGTGGGCCTGGGATACCTCGCGTACACAGTCTACACAAAGCGAGCAGTCTTGCAAGAGCGCGGTGTCAGTGGGTTCGTGACGTATCTTATGTCCAGCTTTCTTTCGCCTGCCCGTGGCACAGCTGTCCAGGACGAGCCCATGCACCAGGAGAATAACGAGCAGTACAGCCGCATGCTCAAGACAATTTCCCGACTCCCAACTGAAGAGTTTAAGGCGCCATCCGAATGCAGTGTGCACGATCTCAAGGAGCGTCTTGCGGTGCGCGGTATTCCCCACGGTAAAGTCATTGAAAAAGAGGAATTCGTTCGACTCCTCCAAGATTTCCGCGGCGGGCCTGCCGCATCGTGCTGCATATGCTGCGAAGACTATGTTGCAGGTGACGTACTGCGGATCCTGTCGACATGCAAGCACGATTTCCACCTCGAATGCATGGACAAGTGGGCCCTAACTCTGGCCAACTCAACGCGCACGCCGTCTTGTCCGCTGTGCAACCAAGAACTGTAACAAACCCAACTTTTTATGTCATCAGCGTGGTAGTGTTTGCTCGGGCACTGTCGATCGCGGCCATGTCAATGTAGCACTTCTTCTCGAGCGCCAGGAGCGCCAACTCGATGCGTCGCGTAATTGCTGAGTACAATTTCTTCTCGGCCGCTCCGCTTTCCCACGTGAACCCGTCGCCCTGCCAGCTCATACATCAACACGACACGAGGGCAAGAAGGAAGAGGCGCCTTACCGCGATACCTTGGCGTCTGTCGGCCTCGTACTTTTTGAAGAGGTCGTCAAAGTAGATGGGGCTCCCCACGACCACATGCACGCGTTGCCCGACTCGAGGGATGACACTCTTGAGCTTGTGCTCGGCAGTTTGCGGCATCACCTGAAACAGCTACGTCAGTGGTGGCTCGCCAAGAATACGAAGAGTGCAGTTTGCAAAGTCTCACGATGGATTGCACATACCTTGTCCATGCCAACGTGGTAGATGGGCAGCACCACTGGCGTGATCTCGGCGCGGGCAATCAGCTTGCCGACTCCCCACTTCAGACGCCCGATTGTGGTGGCTTCGGGCCCGTCACGACCTCCCAACGCTGCGTCCCACAAAGCATCAATGAAAATACGGGGGATCAAATGAAAACGCAAAAGACTTACCACCGCCTTGTACGATTTTACCTTCGGGGAAGATGTGGACCCAGTCACCGTCTTGCACCCGCTTGAACAGATCTTCGAGGAAGGGGTGGTCGATGCCAGCGCCGCGCTTGATGGGCAGAGTCTTCGTTCCAAAGAAAATAGTGGACAGGAGAGGCCCCTTCGCGTAGCAGTACTCTTGGCTGCAGATAGACCATCGAGACAAACTAGGGCGAGCACAGGACCATGGAAGCATCGCTGCAAGCACCGCTGGATCGTCCACCGTTGCCGAATGGTTCGTCACAGTGATAAGTGCGCGGTGGTCAGGTCGGGAGAGGACCCACTTCTCCAACGTCTCTTCGTTGCGACACGTAAAGTCGTTCATCATGCCCAGGTACACTTTGGACACAAGCGTGGCAGGGTAAAACAGAACGGACCTTGCCGCAGCAGAAACATACGCAGGAAAGCGATCTCGGGTATGGTTTGCACGGTGCTGCAGAAAGGTGTCGTCGTCTTTGTCTGCAACAGGCGCATCGATGTACAGAGCAGCGGTTCCGACGGCGATCGCAGCGCTTGCTCCGACTCCAGCAACGCGGAGCACTCGTCGCACCGCCATGGCGAGTGTTTGTTCAAGATGCAAAAACGGCGCAACATCCTGTATACTATTGTATTATCTGAATTAATGTATTCACGTCCCGAACGAAATAAAATTTCGACGAGACCTGTCCAAATTTAATGGGCAATTCGCTGGCGACACCACCGTACGACGTGAGCGAACCATTTTGAGAACGACACCAAGTGCACCGATCCATCTCTGCCGACAAGGCTGCCCAGCTTAAGCATCGCCACCGAAGATAACGCGCAAGGCAGAATTATCAAGCTTTGGGCAAAACACCGCCACTTCTTCCAAGCCGCGGACGATCTCATGACAAACCAACGTAAACTACACAAGCGGACGCAAATACCTCGCGTGTCGTTGACGAATTATCCAAGGTAAAAATATCAGCATCAAGTGGGCAGAGAAAATAACGTAGATTATACAAAAGCATCTTCAGCTCCACTATGTGCAGCCGACATGGGCTACCGATCTATTTACTCGTCAACGTAGTCGTCCAAGTCCGAGTCTTCGTAGATTTCGCCACGCTTCTCGGCTTCCTTCTTCAGCTTGAGCTTGGCCTTGAGCTCCTTGCGGGTGAGCTTTCGCTTGACCTTGGTGACCGTCTTGTTGCCAAACGCGTCGACCGTCTCCTGCGCGTCGATCTGTTCAATTTTGGTCTTGTCTTCCATGACTTGGCCTTCGATCGAGCAAAACCCGGCCTCGACGTTCCACGTTTCGATCGCCAAGTGGTCAGTGAACTCGCGGTTGTGCGAGATCATGACGACGCCGCCGCCAAACTCCTTGATGGCCGTCGCCAACGCACCCAACGAGTCGCGATCCAAATAGTTGGTCGGTTCGTCCAACACCAAGATGTGCGGGTTGAGCCACATGGCCGCAGCCAAGACGACCTTGACCTTTTGCCCGCCAGAGAGACCGCGCATGCGCGAGTGCGTGCCGAATTCAGCGCCCAGCCCAAAGTTGTCCAAGTGCTTTTGCACGGCGATGGCCGTGACGGGGCGCGCTTGCAAGTTGGCGCGGGCCGCTTCGCGATCGTCGGCAATTTGGAGCAACTTTTCAAAGCCCCACTTTTCGAGCTTCTCTCGCGGCACCCACGAGTTTTCCGTGTCGGGCAGCTTCACCCACTTGATTTCGTACTCGAACGACTTTTTGAGCTTGCGGCGGTTCTCAATCGACTCGATCACGCGCTTCTCGCCTTCCCAGTTGACGGGCTGTTCCAAACGCGCCTTCTCTTCCGGCGAAATCTTACGCGTCTCCTTGGCCATCAATTCCTTGTCTTCACCAGACTGGAAACGCCACTGGATGTACTGGTTCGCCGTCAAGTCCAAGTGCTCTTCAATGTGATGGAACGCGTGCTGCGCCACGTACGCAAAACGCATCGACGGGTGCTTCCACAACGTCCCTGTCGTCGGCTCGACTTCGCCCGTCAACATCTTGATCATGGTCGACTTGCCGGCGCCGTTGGGCCCGATCACGGCAATGCGCGACGACAACGCACACGTAATCGTAATGTTGTTGATCGACGGCTTGGACGCGCCAGGGTACTGGTACGAGCAGTTGTTCATGCGGATGATGGGCTTCCCCTTGTTCTTGATGTCGGCAAGGAAACCCGGCTCGGGAAACTTGAACGCAAACGTCGCGGCTTCCAAGTTGTAGTACGCCTTGGCTTCCGGGCGCAGCTCGACAAAGTGAGACATGTTGCCCACATACGTCTTGAGCTTGCGGTTCTTTTCGTAGTGGATGATGTTGGTGCACACGTTGTCGAGGAATCCAGAGTCGTGCGATACCACAATCGACGTCACGTCGCCGGCATGGGTCAGGTAGTTTTCCAACCACGCAACGTTGGCCACGTCCAAGTGGTTGGTCGGTTCATCCAACAACAAAATGTCGGCCTTCATCAACATGGCGCGGGCCAATTCGAGCTTCATCTTCCACCCACCCGACAACGACCCGACCGCTTGCGCTTGCATCGTGTCCGTGAACCCGACCGACGCCAACGTGTCCGACACTTCCTTGCGCGACAACACGCCCTCAAAGTTCGGGTCCTTCGAGATAAAGTCCAACACAGACAAGTCGGCTTCTTCCGCTTGCAAGTTGTGCTCGACGTACACCGTGCGCACTTCGTCCTTGGACGGGAACCCTTCCAACTGACCGTTTGCAATCGCACGCATCAACGTCGACTTGCCCGCGCCGTTGGGCCCGCACAAACCGTACCGGTGCCCCTTTTTCAGCTGCAAACGCGCGTTGTTGAGCAAAATCATACCACCGTACGCCAACGAAAATTCGCAGTCGCACAAGTCTTCGCCTTCGTCTTCTTGGATCACGTCGTCCGCGATCTTGAGCTTGTTGTCCTTGAAGCACTTTTCGCGAAAGTCCTTGGTGATGTGCGGGATCTCGTGCTCGTCCACAAACGCAAGCAGGTACGGCTTGACCGAGTTGGACCACTTCTCCGGAATGAAGCTGCGGGCCAACGTGAGGTAGAACCCGTTCCCGGCCACGTAGTTGAGCGTCGCTTCGTCAATGTGGGCGTTCTTGGCGGCCGGGATCTTGTCGATGATGGTCTTCAACGCGGCCAACACGGCCGAGAACTCGACCTTGCCTTCGTCTTCGCTCAGCTCGACGTTACCGGCGGCCATGAGCAGCGTGCTGTGGGCGCGCTTGACCACGTCGCGGCACTCGGGGTCGGCCACCGACTCGATAATACGCTTCAACGTGGGCAGCACCTTGGGCGTAAACAACAACGCTTCGGCCGGGTCTTCGACCAACTTGCACATGTTGTCAATGATGACAGCCGTCTGGCGCTTCACCGATGTCTTGTTCTCGTTCAGCCCACGCACCAACAACGGTTCCATGATGGCCAACGCGGGCGCTTCCACCGTCTTCACGAACGTCGTCGACGCCAGCTTGTGCACGCACTCGGACACTTCCGTCGGGTTCGCCATGCACGACACCAAGGCCGGGATGAACGGCTCGATATCGGCGTTCGACGCCGTCGAGCACGCCTTGATCATGACTTCGTTCGCCGCCTTCTTCACTTCCGGACGCGTGTCCCAGATCTGCTCGGTCGCCTTCGGGATGATGTCGGGCAAGTTGCGCGACACTTGCACGGGGTGCAGCGCGCAAAAGTCGATGATCAAGTTGAGCGCGCCTTCCTTGGTTTGCCACTTCTTGACGCGGTCCAGCCCTTGGAAGATCAACGGCAGCACAAAGCTCAACGCGTTCTCGTTGAACGATTGCACCAACGCCTTGGCGGCTTCTTGGGCCGGCCCACGGACGTTCAGCTTCTTGTCCGCGTACGCGTCCAACAGATTGACCAACCAGCCCGCCGTGTACGGTTCCACGCGCGTGTTCTTCTTGAGCGCGACGGCAGTGACGACGCGGGCCGCCACTTCACGGTGGGTCGCGTCCGACGACACCAACGCTTCGTTGATCAAGCGGTGGACGTGGTTCAAGTTGATCTTCTTGTTCGTGTCGATCAACTCGGCCACCTTGCCCGCAGCGACCACCTGGTTGTCCGCGGCGGCAGCGAAGGCTTGCTTGAGCGCTTCATCGAATTGCTTCGTGGCGTCTTCGACAGAGGTCGGCATTCTGTCGGGCAAAATGGAGAATGAGCCGTCCTCGGCATCTCTCCCCACGTCGCGGCGACACCAGTCGTGTATATATAGCCAAACGAGGGACCCACATCCTGGTTTCGATGGCTATAAATACGCTGCCATGTGGAACCTGTGAATCCTGAAACGCAATAAACTGTTGCAAATGGTGGATATATTTTCAGTATTGTTGGGATGTATTTAGTCTGAACCTGTCGAATTACGTTTTCTGTAGTATTGTATAAACAGCATGGTCTCCTTCCGCAACATCAACCAATCAATAGTGACCCTCGATAGAATTTCACGCATCTTCGTGACCTGGACGGTTGCGCGATGTGGTCGTGCTCCAACCGCTCTCCCCCCAAGGACTCACTGCCAATGCGGTGTCAACCACCAGCGCACGGCACCGGTGATATCTCGTCATGCTTCCAAGTAGCCGCGATCGCACGTTGCTGGTCAACTTTGCATGAGCCACGATGCTGGCAAACCAGGGACATGACGGGGTCCCTTGTAGCTTGCGCCTTCCCATACGCCTGCAAACACCGTACTCCAAGCACCAACAGCGACGACAAACGCACAACTCACTGTTCGATTTACACATTTAGTCGAGTCGTGCGACCGACGTAACCACTCACACGTCGTCGCCAATCAAGCGGGCAAGAGTCGCCACGTCTTCCTTGGACAACGAGAGATGCTCGACAGCAAGATCTTCCACCATGTGATGCTTGCTCGTGGTGCCAGACAACGGTACAATCCCGAGCGCCATTACGAAACGGTACCACACTTGCTCTGGGGTCACCCCGAGGCGGGTGGCGATCGCTGAGACTTCACCACTGCGTACTTGGCGGGAGTTGCCAGTAAGCGTCCAAAAGCTTTGGTATTGTACGTTGTTCTCACGGCAAAACTGGCGCAGCTGCGTGTCGTGCCCGGTCTCGCCATAAAAACGATTCTGCAGCACCGACGGCGCCACAGTCGCAGCATGGAAGAGACGGATGAAGTCATCCGGGGAGTACATGTTGGAAATGCCAATGCGCCGAGCTTTCCCGTCGTGATAAAGCTGCTCCATTGCGCGCCACACTTCCATTGTCTTTTCATGGGTTGACAATGGTCCGTGGAGCACCAATGAGTCGACATAGTTCGTCTGCAAGTTGCGCATGGATGTCAAGAATGACTGATGCACTTGCTCGCCAAGAGAGACATTTGGGTCGTACGGCAGCGGTTGATTCGTATCTTGGCCATTTAACGACGTGAACTTGGTCTGGAGGAAGATTTGGTCTCTCGTGACGATGCCAGACGCGTACAACTGAGCAAGCGCGTCGCCCACACCTTTTTCAAAATAATGCTTCGGTTGGCACGCTGTGTCAATTCCTCGGAATCCAGCTTCCACGGCCTGGATGACTAGCTCCGCTGTGCGCTCCTTCTTCCACGCAGTTCCATACATAATTTTGGGCATGGGAACCGTCATTGCACAATGGTCACCTGGGAGATTTGACGGTGCCGACGACAAGGCGGCGGCCTGTATGAGACTTGCGACGAAAGTCACTCCCAACACCAACATATTTAGTGACATACTAAATATTGGAAGTATTTTTACACTACATTTTGAAGTTAGTAATTACTATATGGGATTAGGCAAAACAGAGTTTTAGTAGTAGTATTAGAATAGTAGCTAGTAGGAGGGTAGACCCCATGGACGGACGTCCATGGGAATTCATTTAAGGGGTAAAATAAAGCTCATAACGCAATCGACGTCGACTTCGCGCAAGGATCTTTTGTCGATGGGAGCTGTGTACAGATAGAAATGACAACGCCTCTATTGGCAGCTTGGAATACGGGGATCCTGAAGACAATGATGTCGAGGATGTGTCACAAAGGGCGGCGCCCCGGGGTCCACATTCTGACGTGGGAGCTTCACTACTGATTCTATCGATTTTTGAAATCTATGCATTCTAAAAGGTTTCTTGGCAGCCGTGTTTGGGAAGGCGGAATGAATTGAATCTTGGCTGGCCAAGATGCGCCGTAGATAATAGAATCATCGGATTTGACAGGTTTTGTTCAGCCCGAGATTAGATCCATCATCATAAAAAACGGTTTTCCTGACAATAATATTGCAATCCACCTCTCGTCACTGGCTCGAATACCTTGTTCTATTGCGAATTTCCAGGACAATCATGAATAAAAATATTCGAACTAAAATACATTGTACCTGGAATCAGCGACGAGGCATCGAGGCGCCCAATGCAGATTCACGACCACATAACACAGCATATCCTTCAACCTTCGCAGATTTATACAACATTTTACCTTAGTTTACAACAAATAACTGACAAGCCAGATTGGCAGAGATATTTACTCTAGATTCCACTATAAACATATCGCGCCATTTCAGCATATCCTCCCACGACGACAAGAAAGCAAGGACGACCCGATGCCAACAATTTCAAAAGTCACTTCTACAAAGTATGAAATGTCAGCTGCCCATGAAGTCGACCCATTTCAACACGACGTGGAGCAAAAATGACTGGTTCAAAAGTAGTGGCGTCCAAAATGAGTGGCGAGAGGACGTCGAGGACGGCTCATTCTCCATTTTGCCCGACAGAATGCCGACCTCTGTCGAAGACGCCACGAAGCAATTCGATGAAGCGCTCAAGCAAGCCTTCGCTGCCGCCGCGGACAACCAGGTGGTCGCTGCGGGCAAGGTGGCCGAGTTGATCGACACGAACAAGAAGATCAACTTGAACCACGTCCACCGCTTGATCAACGAAGCGTTGGTGTCGTCGGACGCGACCCACCGTGAAGTGGCGGCCCGCGTCGTCACTGCCGTCGCGCTCAAGAAGAACACGCGCGTGGAACCGTACACGGCGGGCTGGTTGGTCAACCTGTTGGACGCGTACGCGGACAAGAAGCTGAACGTCCGTGGGCCGGCCCAAGAAGCCGCCAAGGCGTTGGTGCAATCGTTCAACGAGAACGCGTTGAGCTTTGTGCTGCCGTTGATCTTCCAAGGGCTGGACCGCGTCAAGAAGTGGCAAACCAAGGAAGGCGCGCTCAACTTGATCATCGACTTTTGCGCGCTGCACCCCGTGCAAGTGTCGCGCAACTTGCCCGACATCATTCCGAAGGCGACCGAGCAGATCTGGGACACGCGCCCGGAAGTGAAGAAGGCGGCGAACGAAGTCATGATCAAGGCGTGCTCGACGGCGTCGAACGCCGATATCGAGCCGTTCATCCCGGCCTTGGTGTCGTGCATGGCGAACCCGACGGAAGTGTCCGAGTGCGTGCACAAGCTGGCGTCGACGACGTTCGTGAAGACGGTGGAAGCGCCCGCGTTGGCCATCATGGAACCGTTGTTGGTGCGTGGGCTGAACGAGAACAAGACGTCGGTGAAGCGCCAGACGGCTGTCATCATTGACAACATGTGCAAGTTGGTCGAAGACCCGGCCGAAGCGTTGTTGTTTACGCCCAAGGTGCTGCCCACGTTGAAGCGTATTATCGAGTCGGTGGCCGACCCCGAGTGCCGCGACGTGGTCAAGCGCGCCCACAGCACGCTGCTCATGGCCGCCGGTAACGTCGAGCTGAGCGAAGACGAAGGCAAGGTCGAGTTCTCGGCCGTGTTGGCCGCGTTGAAGACCATCATCGACAAGATCCCGGCCGCCAAGAACGCCCACATTGACGAAGCGACGCTCAACTACGTGGCCGGGAACGGGTTCTACCTCACGTTGGCCCGCAGCTTCATTCCGGAGAAGTGGTCCAACTCGGTCAAGCCGTACCTGCTTGCGTTTGTGGACGAGCACGAGATCCCGCACATCACCAAGGACTTTCGCGAAAAGTGCTTCAAGGACAACAAGCTCAAGATCGCGGACGACGTGATCCAAGAAGACGAAGGCGAAGACTTGTGCGACTGCGAATTTTCGTTGGCGTACGGTGGTATGATTTTGCTCAACAACGCGCGTTTGCAGCTGAAAAAGGGGCACCGGTACGGTTTGTGCGGGCCCAACGGCGCGGGCAAGTCGACGTTGATGCGTGCGATTGCAAACGGTCAGTTGGAAGGGTTCCCGTCCAAGGACGAAGTGCGCACGGTGTACGTCGAGCACAACTTGCAAGCGGAAGAAGCCGACTTGTCTGTGTTGGACTTTATCTCGAAGGACCCGAACTTTGAGGGCGTGTTGTCGCGCAAGGAAGTGTCGGACACGTTGGCGTCGGTCGGGTTCACGGACACGATGCAAGCGCAAGCGGTCGGGTCGTTGTCGGGTGGGTGGAAGATGAAGCTCGAATTGGCCCGCGCCATGTTGATGAAGGCCGACATTTTGTTGTTGGATGAACCGACCAACCACTTGGACGTGGCCAACGTTGCGTGGTTGGAAAACTACCTGACCCATGCCGGCGACGTGACGTCGATTGTGGTATCGCACGACTCTGGATTCCTCGACAACGTGTGCACCAACATCATCCACTACGAAAAGAACCGCAAGCTCAAGACGTATGTGGGCAACATGTCTCACTTTGTCGAGCTGCGCCCGGAAGCCAAGGCGTACTACAACTTGGAAGCCGCGACGTTTGCGTTCAAGTTTCCCGAGCCGGGGTTCCTTGCCGACATCAAGAACAAGGGCAAGCCCATCATCCGCATGAACAACTGCTCGTACCAGTACCCTGGCGCGTCCAAGCCGTCGATCAACAACATTACGATTACGTGTGCGTTGTCGTCGCGCATTGCCGTGATCGGGCCCAACGGCGCCGGCAAGTCGACCATGATCAAGATGTTGACGGGCGAAGTCGAGCCGACGACAGGGACGTTGTGGAAGCACCCGTCGATGCGTTTTGCGTACGTGGCGCAGCACGCGTTCCATCACATTGAAGAGCACTTGGACTTGACGGCGAACCAGTACATCCAGTGGCGTTTCCAGTCTGGTGAAGACAAGGAATTGATGGCCAAGGAGACGCGTAAGATTTCGCCGGAAGAGAAGGCGCGTTTGGAACAGCCCGTCAACTGGGAAGGCGAGAAGCGCGTGATCGAGTCGATTGAGAACCGCCGCAAGCTCAAAAAGTCGTTCGAGTACGAAATCAAGTGGGTGAAGCTGCCCGACACGGAAAACTCGTGGGTGCCGCGAGAGAAGCTCGAAAAGTGGGGCTTTGAAAAGTTGCTCCAAATTGCCGACGATCGCGAAGCGGCCCGCGCCAACTTGCAAGCGCGCCCCGTCACGGCCATCGCCGTGCAAAAGCACTTGGACAACTTTGGGCTGGGCGCTGAATTCGGCACGCACTCGCGCATGCGCGGTCTCTCTGGCGGGCAAAAGGTCAAGGTCGTCTTGGCTGCGGCCATGTGGCTCAACCCGCACATCTTGGTGTTGGACGAACCGACCAACTATTTGGATCGCGACTCGTTGGGTGCGTTGGCGACGGCCATCAAGGAGTTTGGCGGCGGCGTCGTCATGATCTCTCACAACCGCGAGTTCACTGACCACTTGGCGATCGAAACGTGGAACGTCGAGGCCGGGTTTTGCTCGATCGAAGGCCAAGTCATGGAAGACAAGACCAAAATTGAACAGATCGACGCGCAGGAGACGGTCGACGCGTTTGGCAACAAGACGGTCACCAAGGTCAAGCGAAAGCTCACCCGCAAGGAGCTCAAGGCCAAGCTCAAGCTGAAGAAGGAAGCCGAGAAGCGTGGCGAAATCTACGAAGACTCGGACTTGGACGACTACGTTGACGAGTAAATAGATCGGTAGCCCATGTCGGCTGCACATAGTGGAGCTGAAGATGCTTTTGTATAATCTACGTTATTTTCTCTGCCCACTTGATGCTGATATTTTTACCTTGGATAATTCGTCAACGACACGCGAGGTATTTGCGTCCGCTTGTGTAGTTTACGTTGGTTTGTCATGAGATCGTCCGCGGCTTGGAAGAAGTGGCGGTGTTTTGCCCAAAGCTTGATAATTCTGCCTTGCGCGTTATCTTCGGTGGCGATGCTTAAGCTGGGCAGCCTTGTCGGCAGAGATGGATCGGTGCACTTGGCGACAGTTCTCAAAATGGTTCGCTCACGTCGTAAGGTGGTGTCGCCAGCGAATTGCCCATTAAATTTGGACAGGTCTTGTCGAAATTTTATTTCGTTCGGGACGTGAATACATTAATTCAGATAATAAAATAGTATACAGGATGTTGCGCCTTTTTTGCATCTTGAACAAACACTCGCCATGGCGGTGCGACGAGTGCTCCGCGTTGCTGGAGTCGGAGCAAGCGCTGCGATCGCCGTCGGAACCGCTGCTCTGTACATCGATGCGCCTGTTGCAGACAAAGACGACGACACCTTTCTGCAGCACCGTGCAAACCATACCCGAGATCGCTTTCCTGCGTATGTTTCTGCTGCGGCAAGGTCCGTTCTGTTTTACCCTGCCACGCTTGTGTCCAAAGTGTACCTGGGCATGATGAACGACTTTACGTGTCGCAACGAAGAGACGTTGGAGAAGTGGGTCCTCTCCCGACCTGACCACCGCGCACTTATCACTGTGACGAACCATTCGGCAACGGTGGACGATCCAGCGGTGCTTGCAGCGATGCTTCCATGGTCCTGTGCTCGCCCTAGTTTGTCTCGATGGTCTATCTGCAGCCAAGAGTACTGCTACGCGAAGGGGCCTCTCCTGTCCACTATTTTCTTTGGAACGAAGACTCTGCCCATCAAGCGCGGCGCTGGCATTGACCACCCCTTCCTCGAAGATCTGTTCAAGCGGGTGCAAGACGGTGACTGGGTCCACATCTTCCCCGAAGGTAAAATCGTACAAGGCGGTGGTAAGTCTTTTGCGTTTTCATTTGATCCCCCGTATTTTCATTGATGCTTTGTGGGACGCAGCGTTGGGAGGTCGTGACGGGCCCGAAGCCACCACAATCGGGCGTCTGAAGTGGGGAGTCGGCAAGCTGATTGCCCGCGCCGAGATCACGCCAGTGGTGCTGCCCATCTACCACGTTGGCATGGACAAGGTATGTGCAATCCATCGTGAGACTTTGCAAACTGCACTCTTCGTATTCTTGGCGAGCCACCACTGACGTAGCTGTTTCAGGTGATGCCGCAAACTGCCGAGCACAAGCTCAAGAGTGTCATCCCTCGAGTCGGGCAACGCGTGCATGTGGTCGTGGGGAGCCCCATCTACTTTGACGACCTCTTCAAAAAGTACGAGGCCGACAGACGCCAAGGTATCGCGGTAAGGCGCCTCTTTCCTTCTTGCCCTCGTGTCGTGTTGATGTATGAGCTGGCAGGGCGACGGGTTCACGTGGGAAAGCGGAGCGGCCGAGAAGAAATTGTACTCAGCAATTACGCGACGCATCGAGTTGGCGCTCCTGGCGCTCGAGAAGAAGTGCTACATTGACATGGCCGCGATCGACAGTGCCCGAGCAAACACTACCACGCTGATGACATAAAAAGTTGGGTTTGTTACAGTTCTTGGTTGCACAGCGGACAAGACGGCGTGCGCGTTGAGTTGGCCAGAGTTAGCGCCCACTTGTCCATGCATTCGAGGTGGAAATCGTGCTTGCATGTCGACAGGATCCGCAGTACGTCACCTGCAACATAGTCTTCGCAGCATATGCAGCACGATGCGGCAGGCCCGCCGCGGAAATCTTGGAGGAGTCGAACGAATTCCTCTTTTTCAATGACTTTACCGTGGGGAATACCGCGCACCGCAAGACGCTCCTTGAGATCGTGCACACTGCATTCGGATGGCGCCTTAAACTCTTCAGTTGGGAGTCGGGAAATTGTCTTGAGCATGCGGCTGTACTGCTCGTTATTCTCCTGGTGCATGGGCTCGTCCTGGACAGCTGTGCCACGGGCAGGCGAAAGAAAGCTGGACATAAGATACGTCACGAACCCACTGACACCGCGCTCTTGCAAGACTGCTCGCTTTGTGTAGACTGTGTACGCGAGGTATCCCAGGCCCACCGTTAGCATGAGCAGATCCTGCCGAATAGAGATAGATGTTCCTTGTAGGAGCATGGGCGCGACCTGTACCGCGATCATTGCAAACACGACGGCCGGCGGCATGTTGCCGTTGATCATGATGAAGACCATGATGACGAGAGTTTTTTTCAGAAATGTCAGTTCCCTGCGGGACAGGTGAATTTTAGCCAATCAAAAGCATTTGATGTGTTTCAGCCAATTAAAGTAAGCCATTTTGCAATTTTTCAGAGCATGAGCCAATCAAAAGAAATTAGTCGCACAAAAACAACACACGCGACTGGAATGTTCGCCAAGCATCAAGGTGCCGAGTCGACGGAGGACATTTTCGTTCGGCATGGCAAAGCGGATGAGCCCATGTGAATGAACTCACGTGAAAGAGCTACAACAGCGGTGAACGCTTGAAATGCCACACAGTCCGGCTGATTGAATAGAGCGCGACGACCGATCGAGGATTGTCAGTGAGGATGCCAGAAGTTGGTCCGATCAGCTCCTCGTACTGGAACATAGCGGAAGATGCTGGGGCATGAATTCACGTGGCCATTGAACTGTGCCCACGTAGGGAACTGAATTGCCAAGCATGAAAACTACTTGCCTCAACACTGTCATTGCTCCAGCTCATAAAAGGTCCTCGTTCCATTCAAGTCCCCGCTAATGCACACGACATGACTACGATACAATCAAGCACGCACTAACAAGACTTCCACATCTTGTTCAAGGCATCTGGGCGGTTGTCGTGGGAGGAGCGACAGTGGTGGATGCTGCGACGACGACGGGCTCGGCCGTCGCGACCGTGTCGTTGGCGGAACCGGGGGCGTCGATCTTGACACATTCAATGGTCCCCGTGCCTTTGAACTTGAGCAATGCGTCCGAGTAGTCTTGGTTGTACGATTTCCACGGCTGCACCTCGCTCGCCTCGTACAGCCCGTAGTTGAACACGCCGGGCTTGGTCGTGTCCCCATTAAACTGGTACTTGCTGTCCGGATTCAAGCTCCACGCAAACCCGCCAGACATGGCGCGGTCCGCCGAGTACTGGACAAACAGCTCGATCGCGCGCGACGACGTCTTGAGAGGGAACATGTCCTTGGCGCCGTAAATCCCGCCAAACTCGCCAAACATGACGGGTGACTCGACCGTCTTCATGGCGTTTCCAAACGCGAGATCCAACGCCCGGTACACGTTCGCCTTGAGGTTCGCATTGCCCTCGGGCGTGTTGGGCCATTCCTCTGTCGTCGCGCCGGCGCCAGCGCTCGCAAACGACGCAAAGTAGTACGGCGCTGGGTACACGCTAGGCGAGTAAAAGTGCGGCACGTACACGAGCTTGTTCTTGTTGGCGGGGGCGACCGGCACGGGGTACTTGGTCACGTTCTGGAGGGCGGCGCCCCACCATTCCTGGTAGTACAGCGTCGCGTTGGCGCTCGCCTTGGTGATGAACCCCGTGTTGGCCATCGTCCCCGACGCCAGCCCTTCCACGAACGCCATCCACTTGGGGCACACGGCCAGCATCGCGTCGGCGAGTTTCGCGGCGGCTTTCGGCCAGTTCCTGGCGTCTGGACAGCTCGCATCGACGGCCCCGCCTGGCCAACACCCCTCGTGCGGTTCGTTCTTGAGATCGACGCCCAGGATGTTGTAATAGTTGGAGTTGCACAGCTCAGTCGCGAGCGTCTTGATCGCTTTCTCGATCGCAGCGACAGGAATCGCTGCGCTGTACCACAAACCTTCCTTCTTGCCCTCCACGGCCGGGTCCAGCTTGTGGATGTCGAGCAGCACGGACACCCCCTTCTTCGCCAGGCCCTGCACGATCTTCTTGATCATGGACATATAGTCTGACACGACGAGCTCCTGGTTCAAGATCGGGTCCACAAAATCCTTGATGTTTGGCGCTGCGTTCGAGTTGATCATGAGCACGTTCAGCGGCAAACGGACGGCCGTCATGCCTTGCTTGGCCATGCGGTCCACGATATCGTTCTAGCGACGTTGACGGGTCAGGTTGCTCCCAACGACGACGAGAGACGTACCAAGGAGGCTTGACCAAAGGCAAGGCCATGCGGCACGCCTTCCGGGTTCTCCATGCCGCTCCAGTTGATGCCCGTGATGATAATCTTCTGGGACGGCGCGCTCTTGTACTTGGCGTAAATCACGCCTTTCTCGTTCACAAAGTCGGGCTGTTCACAGACTACAGCACGGTCAGCATCACACCACCAACGACGTTACGTACTCTTGGGGGGAGTGATGGGGGGCGGCGTGCGGTTCAGGATGA
>NW_008580241.1:10778-20637 GCF_000520115.1 Aphanomyces invadans | reverse complement strand
AAAGGTGTCGGCAAAGCGAAAGCATGGCACGACGTACACGCTGGACTAGCAGCGCCGACTACGCTACAACCGAGTCGTATGCTTCAGAGTGCCTACGTGCAATCCCAGAGGGAAGCAGGTCTGGCGATTGAAGGGGACGACTGCCGAGATCGCATCAGCGCGAGTCGAACGTTCGCATGCTCGTGACGACTGTGTGGTTCCATGTCTGGGGATGGACCACGATGGCTGTTTGTTAAAAAAATGACGCTATTCGATCGTAAAGCCCGTGACTTCCATCTTGATGACCATCGTGAGCGCCGTCTCGAGGTCCTTCTTGGACGAGTACATGGGGAGGTCGAGCCGGTTGAAGCATGTGTGGGCGCGCGGGTACAAGCACTCTTCCTTTCGAATGCCCTGGATTGCAAACAAGCAGATGCGGCCGTCATTCATCGTGAGCGTCTTGAATCCCTGGACTGGCACCCGCGCCGACCCGGTCGTAAACTGCAGCAGCCGTGCGCGCTGCTCGGTCGAAAAACCCGTCACGACCTCCCAGAACCACTCGATCACTTGGGGGTCGCACTCGTTTCCAATGTACGTCGTGTGCGCCTTCCAGTCGTCCACATTCACGTCCGGAATGCCGCACATGAGGAGCTCGAGCTCTTGGTGGTCAAACACAGACAGCATCTCGAGCGGAATGACGCTGTAGATGCCCTTGATCAGCGATGCCAGCTGCGGCGAAATGCTCGTCATCATGATCCACTTGAACCGGAGGTAGATGTATTCGTCCTTGTTGTCGTCCGTGACGGCGATGTGCCGGCCGTTCGGGCACAGGTCGATCGTGAGCGGCACCTTGTCGTACTGCGCCACATTCACACTAGCAAGTTGCCATGAGCGCAGCCTCTCTCTCCGATGCGTACCTAAAGTCCAAGCAGAGCGACTCGACGCCCTTGTTCTGCTTGAGCCACTTGAGGTTGTTGTACAGCTCGACATCGATAAACTCGAGGTCCGAGAACGTGATGGGCGTCCCGAGGATGTGTTTGTACAGAGGCAGCGCCAAGTGGGCGTCCAGCAGCATCCCTTCAAACAGCCCCCGCCCGATAAAGCGCCCGATCGCTTGAAAGTACTACAACCACAACGTGACGCACGACAACTCCCAGCGTCGCCCACCATGAGATGGTCCTCGGACGCTTCGCTCGACGTGGCGCGGATCATGTACGCGTTGTCCATGCACGCGCCAAAGAGCCCCGTGCGTTCGTCAAAAATTTCTTCCGTCATGAGCGTAAACCACTCGCGCTCGAGACCGCCCGCGTCAACGCCTGGCTCGTTCAAAAACTTGATTCGGAGCGACTGGTGCAGCTGGTCGTGGGTTGCCCACAGCAACTGCTCGCACGAGTTGTGGAGCAAGTTGGCCCGGTCGATCTCGAGCAGCATGTGCCCGTACTCCCACGGCACCTCCATCGTCGACGTGTACTGGACAAACCACGCGTGCTTTTGCTGGAACGAGAGCTGGGACACGTCCTTGAGTTCGGCCGACGAAAACACGGTCGGGTTCACCGTCTGGAACGCCGTCTGGCCCTCCGCCGTCTCGAACGACATGCGCCCGTCGGGGTGCCTCGGCGTCATCACCATCTTGCTCACGTACCCGACACTTGCGATACTGCCGACCGAGCTCACGCTCGACACCGAGTCGCGCAGCATCGGCAGGTCAAAGTCCCCGTCGTCCGCAAGGGGAGGTAGCGAGTCCTTCACCACAATGCGCTTGAGCACCTTGTGGTCCAGGATGTCTCGATTCCGGCCCCAAACAATGTTGCCGCTCTGCTCGTCCACGTTGCGAACCCAGTCGTGTCGCCGCCGCGCTCCCTTTTGCCGAATGTTCAGGTTGTTGAGTCGGAGCTTGGCAAAATTGCGATTCTTCTTGATCGTGCGCGGCGTCGAATCGTTCATGAGGACAAAGTTTGTGGGGGAAAGCCCTGCCGTTGCAGCTTTGTTGCCGTCCTCGACCGCCGCTGTTCGCTTCGATGGTACCTTTCCATACAAAGTGAAGTCGCGCTCGGTGCCGCACAAGATACACGTTTTGTGACCATCGTAGTTCTTGAAGTCACACACGTCGCACGCCCACAAGTTCTCCATGCTTTGATCGCTCGCGATCACATCTTGCCGGTACACCTGTTCCTGCGCCGCTTGTTGCTGTGCAAGCAACTGGGCTTGGATCCTTCGCTTGAAGCAGAAGTTGTACAGTCCGCACGAGACGAACATGATTAGAATAGATGCATAGAAGAACGTTGTGTTGGTGTCTGCGTCGAGGCGGCGAACGCGCATCGCCATCGCCTGACTCGGGTGCGCAACGATGCCTGGAATGAGATGTTGCCATGTGCATCTGGTCAGAATGGGGGTTTCTCCCAACATACGGAGCGATTTGGACCAATCCGTGTGAAGAAGTCGAGTTTAGCCCATTTTGCTGGATTTAAACGAATTGTTCAGCTTGTTGTGTCGGTGCCCAACGGTGCGAGCGACTCGAGGCGGGGATCGTCGTCAAGGAAGAAAGACGGTCTAGACGATACCTCGTCGGTCCTTCTTGCACGTGAAACAGCAATAATTTCTCTTGAGATTTCACCACGTGGAGCAGCCAGTTCGTCATCTCGTCTGCGGACGTTGGCAACGTGAGAAGAGACCACTTCGATTGTCCCAGGCAAGCTTCCGTTCACCCCGATTCGAATTGTTTCATTTTCAGGGTGCCATGGATTTTCAACTCCTTTATTAAAGGAGATGGAAATCACAATCTTACTTGGCATTATTATTGAGAGGAATATCCAAATATTTTCATACCATTCATTCATGCAGAAGAAAATCAAACTTCTGAAGAATCGAGTATATATTCCTCACCGAGTGCGCTGCCACCGAAGGGAGCTGGTTGCTGCAGGTAGTGCGTGGTACCCAAGGGCATTGCGGCGCGCTGTGCTACACGGAGATTGCGACGGGAATGGAAACGATTCGGACGTAACTCCAGCAAGGCGTTATAAATATCTGTCCGTAGATGCATGTCGACGGCGTGTCAGTCGCCCGAGGATGGCACCTGCACGGTCCGTTCTCCTCGACCTAACATGAGCAACCTCGACGATGAAGCAGCAGCGGAGAAACGTTCGCACACGCTTGACCCGAAGCAGGAAGCGGCTGTCGCTGTTCTTGCCAAGGCCGCCGGACCGGTGTTTGCCAAACCGTACAAAGGTGACCTTTTCGGCACTCGAACCAACACCATCGACGGCATGCTGTATCTCTCCCGCATCACTGTGAAGGATCAACTCAAGAACAACGTCCCAACGCCGCTGCACACGGCTTCCGTGGACACGGCACTTCCCCAGCACCTCGATAACCCGGCCCAGCATATGAGCGAAACCGGGTACCGCGCAAAGAAGCGGCAGTGCGCCAAGACATTTGAACGCATGATCTACTCGCGCCTCACGCCACCGTCGTCGAATGAGTTCGGAGCCCCCACGTCCAAAGATAAAGGAATGAAATCCCTCCTGGACAACGGGATCGTTCCTGCCCTCGTCTCCCTCGCCGCGGTCCCCGACACTCAGACGCAGTCGCACTGCGCCAAGGCGTTCTACGGACTCGCGCAGGTCCCGTGCACGCGCCGCCTTCTCGTGCTCCACAACATCGTGGGGACGATCTCGCTTCTCGTTCGACATGGTACGTGGCACGTCAGCACACCCTCGAATGTCGACACTCGACCAGGTGACGCCACCCGAAGCAAGTTCAAGCAAGATCTTGCCGCCATCCTCGGCCACATCACAGAGGAGAGCTTCCTCGAAGACAAACTACTCCACGACGGGGTCGACCGTGTGCTCGTCAAGCTCTACCACGGCCATAACGCCGAAACGAAGCGCATCGTCGCTCTTGCTTACTTCAATCTGTCGCACAACGCGAGCCAGCTCAAGCACTACATCGACGCGTTCACCCAGTGTATCACGACGGTGTGCAAGACCATGAACGCGGCGGCCCATCCATCCAAAGCGACGCTACTCCTCGTCCAAGCGCTCTTTAATCTAACGCAAACCCAGACCTTCCACAACGCCCTCATGGCGGAAAACGCCCATCGCATTCTATCTCTTCCCGTCGCTCACTTTTGCAAGTGCCACCAACACAAGTCGCGCCCCACGGAGCCAGTCGAGGACGACGCGATCGAGTTTGGACTCAAAGGTGTGTGCGGGCGGCCGCAGGCACTGGATGACTTCGCCGTCGTTCGCGTAGGGTTGTTTCTGCTGGCAGCAACCAAGAACGGCCGACAGCATATCGTCCAAGACGGCCTCGTTCCAAGCATCGTCGCGTGCTTGAGCCTTGGCGGTACTACCATCCACTTGTCCAGATCGCACGTCACCGACGCACGTGTTGTAGGAGCGATTGCCGACACCGTGTGCAGCATCCTGTACCAGCTCTCCATGGACGAGTCGTGCCGGGATGCGATGGTGCATGACATGGCAACGATTGTGGACAACATCGTGCACATCTCCACGTACGGGTACTTTACCATGTCGTGGGTGTTTCGCCACGTGTGCGCCACGCGGGCGATCTATCCGTCGCTCGTCGTCGCGGGAGTTGTCCCCGTCCTCATGCAAATGACTCGCGACGCCCACGACGAAATCAAACTCAACGGCATCAGCTGCATGTGCTGCCTGCTGCAGTGCGACCTCCAGCTCGACGACGCGACAGGGTGCACGGAACGGATCATTGTGGATTTGGTGCAGTTTCTCCAGTCTCCCATCGAGTCGATCGTGGTCTTTGCCATCACGGCGCTCTTCAACTTGTCCTGCAACGACACGTTAATCCCTTTCCTGTCGGCCCCATCGACCGGGCTCGTCGACGCGCTCAAGCACGTCATTCGCCCTCCGTCGCATTCCCACCGCCGTCCGACGGAAAAAGTAACCAACGTAATGTTGCCCCTCATCTACCAACTCGCCCCCACAACGCGCGTCGTCATGCTTCAGTCCGGGTTCTTCGATTTCGTCGCAACCGCCATCTCGACCACGTCCGGCGCCCCCCGCCACGCTGCCTTGGACACGTCTGCTTTGCATGAACTTGTCCAGTCGATTCAACGTCCCTGTCGTAGGATGGTTCAATTTGCATTGGACCCGGCCGAGTTTCCACAAGGCACAGATGATGTTCGAGCGCTGGTGAAGGCTTTGTACACACTCAAAACGAACAGCGACACGATAGCCCTTCGGTCATGTGTGTCGCTCCTGGCCCACCTGACAACGTCCCCGAAGAACCGCGACGTGCTCCTCAAAACAGGATGCGCCGTGTGCCTTGCCCGCATCTGCAACACTGCCGACGACTTCATCATGGGCAACTGTGCATACATATTGTATTGTCTGGCGGACACGATTGAGGCCGTCGAAGTCATCGTGCGGGAAGAAGCGATTCCAGTGCTGATTCAGCTCAGCCGCGCATCCAACGACACTGTCAAGGAGCTGTGCATTTTGACCTTTTGCCGCATCTCAGCGCACTCGAACATGGAAACAAAGCTCGTCGAGCAAGGGGCGATTGCGGCGTCCATGATCATGGCGCTTGTCGCGACCAAGAGCGATCAAATTAAGACGTTGTGCATCAAGATAATCTCCAACTGCCTCTCCGTTCAAGCCAAGCACTGCACGCGAACCATGATCGACCATGGCGTGTTTTGGGCCCTCAGGTTGGTCTTTGTGTGCATTCGCATCGCTAGTTGATGCATCCCGTCGTAGCTCCCTGTCGACGTTGCCGTTTGCCGACACCAAACACGCCTGCGCAACTTGCTTTTGCAATCTCTCGTCGGCATATCCACTCAAAATGATTGAAGCGGGCGTCCCGAGGGCCCTCGTCCAGATCGTCGAGACCGGTGACGGCCCGACCATCGTGGTTGGGCTTCAAGCCATTGCCAACCTTCTCCACAACGACAAGGTCGCGTGGACTAAGTTGTGCACCATTGTGACGTCGATGGAACGACTCGTAGGCTTGCGGGATCCTCGTCAACGAAGGCATCGTGAAAATTTTACGGCGGCTCGTCGACGACTCCAATGCCGCGGTCGCGCATGCTGCAGCCATGGTGTTCCTGAAGACGTCGCGCGCGGACGATAAATGCCGCATTGAAAGCATTCGGAATGGTCTCCTGCCGTGGATGCGCTCGATTCTCTCAAACGAATCGTTGGTCCTCCAGTGTCTCATCACGCTATGCGACTGTACCGCCAACCGCGCCGCCCAAGTCCACATGCATCCGGCGCACGCAATGGACATCCTTCGCATTGCATCCATGTCGACGGCACTGACGTCCGCGACCACTCCCGACCGCATGGGTCTCACTGTCCAGGCCCTGTACAACTTGACGTGCCAGCCATCCAAACTCCTCGAGCTGGTGCAAGCCGGCGCCCACAACTTCTTGCAACAAGGTCTCCGCGCAGACGATCGCGATCTGTCGGTGCGTACATGCATGCCTCGGTGTGCCATTTTCAATGGCAACTTGTAGAGCTTGTGTGTTTTATCGCTGTACAACTTGACCTGCGTGTTGGACGAAACCGCGCTGTCGGCGCTGGTCGCGAGCGGTCTAACGCAGGTGCTGCATGACACATACCTCCTGGACCTTGAAAAAGCGTGGTGCGTGCTGTCCATTTGCAACTTGGCCCTGGGGAAGGTCAACTCGTCGCGGATTGTGATGGAGAACGGCGGCGTCGTCTTGGTCGATTACGTGCAGTCAAATGAATTTCGCCCAGCGACTTCGCTCGACGCCGCCGTTCCACCGCCGTTGGCGTCGACAGTCGCTGCAGCATTTCGCAAGCTGATCAACCCCCCCGGGAATCAAAAGGTACGGCGACCTTCGCCTTCATGGCAACCTTTGACGAGTTCTCCAGGCGATGGTGGAGCTCGGTGTCGTCCTGTCGTTCGTTCGACTCCTCAGCGACGCCACTGCGCCATACGATATCATCATCACGTGCTTAGAGTCCCTCACGATTCTTACACGCAACAAAGACCACATCTGGCGCAGCTTGTCCGACGGCTTGCTCGGGTGCATCCTCGACATTAGCGACCGCAACGAAGCCCAGTCTACCCCCGACCCGACCATCGGTGCCCATTGCTTCACAGTGCTGTCGAACCTGTGCGCCGTGGACTTCGACTCCGCCGCGCCCACCCATCCGCACAACATCCGCGCCAACGCCAACGTGATCGCATACCTGACGCAACTGTCCGAATACAGCACAAAACAGAACCCTGCGGGCTGTACCCCAATCGTCCAGCCGGCACGTGTCCACTCGCAGGTGCATTCACGATTCCTTGCGCCGTTGCCCCCGGGCATCCCATGCAACAACGCACATGTGTCACCATCGTACTCCGTGCCATGGGAGAAATGCTGTGCACACAACTGCCCGGCCCTTCCTTCGCCCATTGGATGTGTTTGGTCGCCAGTCAACATCTCCGTGTTTACCAAACACCTCCCCGATTCGTTCAAGCTGCCGCGCTTCGAGATTCTTGAGAAGATTCCACTCGTCCGGGACTACGCAGACACGAGCGAAGCTGCGCACAGATATGTTGTCGGTATCAAGGGGCTCGTCCGACTGCAGGTCCAAGCACACAACCAGGCAATGCTCAGTCTCCGACGAAAGAAACTTGCAGCTTCCAGTCATCTTGACAACTTGCAGGACGCAGTGGACACGTCAGTGGCCCGTCCTTTGAGCGGCAAGACGCGCAAGGAAGCGTCCTCCTCCAAGCAGACGACCCTGCACAATCCCATGAGCCGACTGCGCGCCAAGCGGTCGTCGTCCCTCAAGTATTTAGTTCAAAAGTAAAGATCGGCCATGTTCATACTGTAACCAATCAGGTGCCTTGATCAAAATCAGTCGCATTTTGATTGGCTGAAGGGAATCTGCCCACTGCTCGTCGGGACGAACACGCGGACGGCGCAAGCATGAGCATCCCCCACACGCCGTTAAACAGTCCCATGCGCAAGACCAAGAGCATGAATGACATGGCGACGAGCGTCGTGCAATGGCCGTGCACTGACGACTCCTTCACGCGATGTATCGCTTCGCTGCCTCTGGTGTGTGGTCAACTCTGGCGTGTGCGAGGCCTCTCATCCCATCCGCGCAGATTCGAACGCCGCAAGCATGCGTCCCCACACATACCACAGACCCTCCTTCGCACCAAGGTATGATTCAATAGTCGTAAAGCTTGTCTCTCATGACAGTACCAAGTGATCACGAGCGAGCCGTTGCACAATCTTTTGCGGAGCTTCTACCGCGCTGCGGACGCCAAGGTAACCTGCTTTGTGATTGCAACACGTTCCCATCGTATGCGACCCTAGCTAAAGCGCGAAATGACAGATCAAGTGCCCGTGGACCGACCAAATAAGATTCCCCGGATAACCTAATTAGCGCAACGTCGGGTGTGTTCGATCAAGTAGTTGAAAATTGGTCCAGATCTGCGTCTGGGTGACTCAGTTGGTCCGTCCAAGTCAAAAACGAGTTCAACTCGTCCTCGTCCAGCGAGTCTTCGTCGTCTTCTGGTTGTTGAGGAAGCGGCGACGACATGTCGATCATGGGCAACTGCACGGGAGGACGGACTGAGGCTGTCGGCGGTCCTTGTGGAATAACTGGTTGTAATGCCGTGTGCGGAGTGATTGACGGTAGATGAACGTCCTCGCGGTGTGTTGGTGTCGTCGATGGAGTGTTCTCTGCGGCAGGCGCAGTCCACCGCTGTCTCCTCCGTGCAACTTCGTCAATGCTGGTGCTGACACGTGGGGTCTTGGGTTTCGTCGTTTGCCTCTTGACAAGTTTCTTCGTGGGGGCCAAGATAACTTCGCGTGGATCATGATTCGGTGAGTCCTGGTTGCTCGGGATAGATCGCCCTGTCAAGAGGGACCTTCTGCTCTTCCGATGGGTCGTCGGTGGGACAACTTCCTTCGTTCTGTTCGCCAGGAGCATCGCAGGGAGTTTGGATAGTATCGGTTCCATCATTTGGCGAATGCTGCAGGTGAATCAATACTCGAGACCCCCTCACCGAACAGTGCTTACCACTCCTCGTCGCCTTGCCCGATGATGGTGGACTTGAGGTGTTCCTCCCACTCCTTCCGAAGCTTTTGGACTGCTGCATCTTGAATCTTCGCCAGCTTGTACTCTTGCCATGGACCGATGTACATGGCGGCGCCGTCTGTTCGGTTTCTTGCCGTTACAAAAGCATCGCTTCGACTTAGTAAGGTCGATTTAGTAATCCTAACGCGTTTAACCTACATTTTGATCACGGGATGACGTTTTTTTCATCAGCATCACAGCTACATTCGAGTAACGTAGAGCGAGATAGTGAGGCAAGAAGGAACGGCGCTTGGCGGCACTGCGATGCCTTGGAGCGTGCAGCTCGACAACATCTACGAAGAGTGCCTCCTACCGCATCCAAGACTGGAGCTGGCCTGTCAATCAGGTCAAAGGACGTTTTATCTGTTTCGAGGGCTGTAAACTCGACCGACGCATTTGATTGGCTCCATTCGGTCATGTTGTTGCATACCAGAAAATAAAATGCATGCTTCTTAATACAAATTTGAAGATAGAATAAAAGAAATTGAAAAACGCGCTCTACCTGGAACTGAGGTCATTTCCCTTCCGCCAGGCGGAGATCACGCGCCATGCCGTCGTCCACTGTCCTCCTGCGACGCCTCGATGCAGCCGACAACCCGAGCGCCAACTTCTTCTTCTATGCATCTATCCTAATCATGTTCGTCTCGTGTGGACTATACAACTTCTTCTTCAAACGACGACTGGAAGCGCAACTGCTTGCACAGCAACAAGCGGCGCAGGAACAGGTGTACCGGCAAGATGTGATCGCGAGCGATCAAAGCATGGAGAACTTGTGGGCGTGCGACGTG
>NW_008580241.1:0-9168 GCF_000520115.1 Aphanomyces invadans | reverse complement strand
GAGGGGGCGAGGAAGGAGGACATCCTTTGTCGCTGACTCGCACCTCGATGGAGATGGGCACGCACAGCGAGACTGTGATACTGCCGCCACGACGTTGACGTTCTTAGTCGCAAGGACGCCAGCAACTACACTTGGCCCACCCAGAGCCACTGGTCATGGGCCTTTGCAACTGGCGAGGCAGAGTCCACAACATGACTGGCAAAGGTCGAAAACACATTCCAGCAAATCGCGAGCGCTCTGTTTACGATGTTAACGCCAGGACGCTGAACACACGACGAACGCCTTGGTGTGGGGCCATGATAAACGACGAAGGCAGTCGATTTGAAGCGATGTCATGTGTTGTGCATGTGCTGCGACGTTCGAGGCCGTTGTGGTCTCCTCGCTTCCAACTCGATTGCCACAGGGCAAGAATGGCAAGGATTGAGTTGTCATGATTGATGTCACAGGGGCAAATCGTCGCCCATGCACGTCCGAGTAAAATTGAACGAGTAGAACTGGTCGTCGTCGGGGGCGACGAGGTCGCACGCGCACGGTGGGTCTTCAAGCTGGTCCGTCAACGCCGGCGTGAGGCGTATGGGCTTTGGAATGAGTGGCGGCATCTCGTCTTGAATTCCTACGTCAAACTCCGATGACTCCATCGCGTTGAGTCATCGAAATCGGCGCACGAGCCCAATTGATGGAGCTGAAGAACGCATGCGCCTTGATCGGCCCGTTCGACTTCAGTCGCGTCCGAACATTCTGCACGAAAACTAGTGACATGAGGCAACGCAGTGGTGGGTAAACCTTGTCCAGAAGGAGGAAGAGCAAGTCGCGACACGACGGGGACACCGCAGGCGAATACGGAAGCACCAGGTCGTCGTGTAAGATGTTTTGGCGGGTGTCGTCCTATGCCACGATGAGGTGAGGGAGGCGACGTGAGCGAGGACGGACGTCGTTGTCGCCTTGAAATGGAGTTTTTGCAAAGAGCATTTGGTACAGGAGGACTCCGAACGCCCACCAGTCGATCGCATGCACGAAGCGGTGGCCCTTGTGGGAGGCCAGGACCTCAGGGGCAATGTACTCGATGCTCGCAAACGACTTAGGGCCCTTGCTACCGTTGGAGAATGCGTGGAATGTCGGGGGCATGATTGCATCCAATGGCGATACTTGATTTGACCCCCAGCACGACTGAATGCACCGCGTGATGCAGTCCCATGGCCATCGCCGGCGCCGCCGCCGCGGGGAAGGCACCGACGTCGCCGAATGTTCGAGGGGATTCACAATTGAGCTCGCATCGAAGTCGCAGAGGACGATGTGGCCATTTGCACGCAGAAGGATGTTCTTGGGTTTCAGATCTACTCCCGTTTATGACGGACGATAGCGGTGCGTAGCTCATGCAAACCTTCGTACAGCACCCCCATCATGTGCAAGTATTCGAGCACCACGAGCACTTCGGCGGCGTAGAATCGAGCCATGTCCTCGCAGAGAAACCCGTGCGGTTGGGCTCGGATCGTTTGATGCAAGTGGCCGCCTTCACACAGCTAAGGGCAGACAGGGTATTTACGCCATTCATATCCCACTTCGTTGGCATGGCTACCTGCATGACCATGTACAGGAATCGCTTGGTCTGAAACGCGTAGTATAACCTGACGATGAATGGATGGTCCGCAAAGGCCAGTATCTCCCGCTCTGTCATGGTCCGCTGCACCTGCATGCGGCTAACCATGACAAGCTGTCGCCAACAACACTTGACGTACTCGCTCATGACGCACTGCATCTGACTTGTTGATCACTTTCATGGCAAAATGACCCGTTAACGGCAGCCCCTGGATGCACGTGAGGTACCTTCCCATTGACGACGTATGTTCATTACCTTGCTCTTGACGAGGTAGACGCGACCGCACGTACCCGAGCCGAGGAGGCGAATCTTAACAAAGTTGTGCAGGCCGACTTCATTCGTCGAGGTTGGCGAACGCATCCACGTCGGATGATTTCTTGATGCCGTCAACTCCGAGCAGTTTTGACCGTTTCATGCAGCTCGTGTTTCGAACGCGTTTGAAATGCAAAAATTAAAATATTTCAAACGAGTTGAAGCTTTTTGAAACGATTGGAAACAGACGTTTCAATCAATGCTGGGTGTCCTTGGCGCGCTGCAGGTTATCCGGATGAGTTGCATCATTTCCCGCGACTTGCCATATTTGAACGCGCCATGAGCGACATCCGAAGCTTCTTCGCAAAAAGGCCATCGACCAAGCGTAGTGCACCGAGTGCCGATGACGATGCAGTGCCGCCAAAGAAAGCCAAGGACACTGTGCCGAATAAAGACGCAGTGACAGCGCCGGTGGTTGCAGACACGCCGTCAGCCAAGTTGTCGTCGCTGCTCACTGAACCAAAATGGACCGCGCTGCTTGCACCTGAGTTCAAGATGGCATACTTCAGACGACTGGAAACCTTTCTTGCCCAGGAGCAGAAGTACACGCGAACCACCACGTCTACGAATCTAACTTGCTTATATAGGAAAAAGGCGGCGATCTTTCCCCCTCGAGAAGAAATCTTTGCAGCCCTCAACCTGTGTCCGTTCGACAAGATCAAGGTCGTGATCATCGGGCAAGACCCATACCATGGTCCTGGACAGGTGAGATTAGACCTCTCTCTCCACGCGTGTGTAGCTGATGCAGATTCGTCGAGTAGGCGCACGGGCTTTGCTTCTCAGTTGCGCGAGGTGTCCCGCCGCCTCCGAGTCTGAAAAACATCTACAAGGAAGCCAACAGCGACATTGGAATCCCAATCCCCAAGCATGGGAGCTTGCTGTCATGGTGCAACCAAGGTGTGCTCATGCTCAATGCCGTACTTACTGTCCGCGCGACCGAAGCGAATTCGCACAAGAAACAAGGCTGGGAAACCTTCACGGACGCCGTCATTCGACTCATCAACGACCAAAGCCAGAACGTTGTATTCCTTCTGTGGGGCAAGCCAGCGCAAGTACGCATCCACGACGATCTGAATGGCAATGGTCATGCGGCGTTGTAGGAAAAAGGCGCATTGATTTCTCGCACCAAGCACTGTGTCCTCACGAGTTCCCATCCTTCGCCCCTGGGTGCTACCAAGACAACCGAACCATTCATCGGGTCCAAGTGCTTCTCCAAAGCCAACGCATACTTGGTCCAGCACGGCAAGGACGAAATCGACTGGACTTTGTAATGTATGAATCATCTTTGAATCCGCTTCGGGACTGTGTGCTGCCGATCCCATGGACACTGAACCGTCGACGAGTCGGAGGACGTGTGGCGTACCAGTTTGGACCAGCACTTGTCGCACACACTATGAAGACACGGCTGCAACACTACACGCAGCACCAGCTTGAACGATGCGTTTGCATGATACGACGCACGAACCTGTGGTGCACGCAGCTCCAAAGCATAGGTTACACAAGTCCGTATCCATCTCTCCATCGTCGTCGGCCGCCTTGGCAGTCGACGTGTCCTTCGACTTCTCGATGCGACTCATGCTTTGGCGTCGTGCTGGTCGGGTGAAAGTGTCCTCTTCTGCACTCAGAGCACCATCCCAATCATTTGTTGATCTGACGGAAACATGCGCTTGACGCACCTGCGGCGGAGGCCGTGGGATGTTTTCGTTTCTTGTTGCCGTCGTCGTTCTCCGTGAGCTCGTCGAGCGGCGCGGGAACCATGCTCCTCCGTCGCGACGATGGCTTGGGTGTCTTGGTTTGCATGGGTGGTGGCCGCTTGTTCAATCGAAGCGCCATGTTCTTTCGATACGCTTCCTACACACATCGCCCTGTCGGTTTCCTCCAACTGAATGCGTTTGGCGCACTCGAATCGACTGGATGTGTTCAAAGTGAGCATGCGCTAACAAGGCAAACTCTTTCCACAATTGGCGCTGGGACTCGTGCATCTCGACCATGCGAGCTTCCCTTTCCCGCTCGGCATCAGCCCTTGCGTCTCCCGTGAGTGACGCTGGCACCGGAGGCAGGTCTACACAGCACGCGCCATCATTCGCATGCTAGATCACGCACGTAGGCGTCCAGTACCAAATTGACGGGTTGGATTCAGCCCTTGGCTGTCCAGCACAACGCTGTGACGCTGCGGCATGGCAACTCGACTGTGAAGAATGATCGGCGGCTGCTTGATGAGCTCTCGATAGCGGAGCTCATAGGCCTTGGCCGAGATATCCTTGTTTGCGACCGTGTCATGGTAAACGAGATCGTCGTCTTCGTTCTTGGAGCACCGCACGTGCATCAAGTTATCAAGGCGGTCGTCGTTGAGCTTCCACGACATCTTCATGCGTTCCATGCCCTTGGTCAGCTTGGACACTTGTTTTTGCCTGCGAGCCATCAATACGGATGAAGAGTTCAAACAGACACACCTGTACTCTTTGTCATCCAAGAAGGACGGGGTAGATGAACACGTCGGGCCGATGGGGTACTCGTACGCTTGGAGAATCTAATTACGACAAAAATGAAAACGCGACAAGTGGGAAAATGTTGGCTCACGTGAGATGCCAGGCCAAGGGCTTCGTCAGACATCGGGTTCAGACGAAGATACGATCGGATGAGCGCATTTCGCTGACTAATGTCTTCTGGGCGCTTGCGAGTTGGGCGGGGCGCTGCCGTTGTCGTCACTTCATCTAGCGATGTTGAACGACGTACCTGCAATTTCTCGACTGAGAGGAGGAGGTGCAGCGACGTCGGGATTGGATGCCAGCGAGAGCAAGTCGGAGTTGAGCGCATCCATGGAAGATGATGCAGCTGCAGACAAGGCATTCTGCATCGTGTTGGCAGTCGACAAAGTTTCTTGCAAGAGTACCATCAAGTCGTCGCGCTTTGAGCTCTTGTGATACGGTCCCGGCATGAACGAGAACTCAAACGCGATGTCCATGACTGATATTGAAATGGACAGCGCCAGCACCACGTTCTGGATTTTGGTCGGCACGACTTCACGAACGTGTTCCAATCCGATGCGAAGGCTGTACCGATCCGATCCATACACTTGACCGGAAGAGGTCTGCATCGTATCAGAATGGCGCATGGGACGCCAGAACAACTCCTTTCTGTCTAAATACAAGTCTCCCAGCGCATGTGTTCCTGAATTTGAATCGATGCACATCTTTAGGGACGATTCACCCGTAGTTGTTGGAAAGTTGAAAGTCACGAGCTTGCCATTCTGCTTGACCTTCAGACCGATATGCCGTCCATGGAAGAGCGCTTCGTTTGTTGAGAACTTCACGTCGTCTTCGACGAGAAAGAAGCTGTTTTCGAGCAAATGCGTCCCGACATCAATTGCTGTGGCGCTGGACACATCGTTGCTGCCAGGAGATATCCTTCCACCTGCTCCAGCCACATCACCTCCATCTAGGCTCTCGTTACTTGTCGTCGTCGAAGATCCAACAGGATGGGAAAAGATCTCGTCGTACGATCCAAACCCGAAGCAGTCTTCTTCCTCCATGCTGCCCTTCAGCTCCAGACTCGACACGGGCGCCAATGCCAAACTTATGATGTCCGGATATTAACGTTTGAACTTCAAATTATCCGGACAAGTAAATCAAATTTGGGCGGCGCGACGCGGCGCGCAGGTGAAGCCCTCTGGGTGACGCGGCGGATATGCCCACCACAGGGCGAACGAGATCCTTCGTCATGGATGACAGTGCGGTACGACAAGTTATTTGCGCAGCCATGCTGCATCTCGAAATTGCCAACATCGATTCGCTGGATGATGGATGCATGCCGTCGTGAACACAGGTGAGCCCACGTCACGAATGCGAGTGGAGATAAAATACTGAATTGACCTTGCGTACTCTCTATAATCACGTCTATTTCTTTGTGGCAGAGACCTTCTTGGCAGGACTCTTCTTTGTCGGGGGGGTCGTCGTTTTCACTGACTTGACAGCTTCCTTCTTCAAGGGGGCTTCCTTCGTGGGAGCTGCCTCCTTCTTCGCCGGACTAGGCTTCACTGGGGTGGCCTTCTTCGTGCTCGGGCTTGCTTTGACTACTGTTTCCGCCTTCACAGGCTTCGACGCCTTCTTTGCAGGGCTCACCTTAGTCGCTACCGCTTTCACTGGGGTGGAAACCTTCTTCGCAGAGCTAGCCTTGGTCACATCGGCCTTCCCCGCTGGTTTCTCAATCACCTTCGTGTCAGCAGTCACGTTTTTGGGAGCAGGGGTGGCCACTGAGACCGCCGGGGTCTCGGCGGTCTTGGCTTCTGAAGCTTTGGCTTTCTTCGAAGGTTGCGCGTCGGAGTCCTCAGCCTTTCGCTTCTTGGACCCAATCGGAAGCTTGGACGAGTTGGGGAGCGCATTGTAGATGGGTAGCGCCACCGAGTCCGACGTCTAGTTCGACCAGATATTCCTCAGCATCGTGCAAAGATCAAAACGCTTACCTTGATGTTGATCGACTTGATGTTCTTCCACTTTTTCGGGACATGCTCCAGGATGTTCTTGGTGCCTTGGACGATGTTGGCGACAATGTGATCCGTGTCCATGCCGTCGTGGGCAATCTTGACGTTGAAGCACGGCCCAGGCGACGTGAACATCTCCGTTCCATCGAGAACGCGGCGGATGTGGTCGCTAATGTTCTTCTTCCCAGTCACGTTGACAGTCGTCGGCTGCTTCTTCGCGTCGAAGAACGTTTTGCCCAACAGCGACTTGACGTACGGCAGCACACGGTCGTCGACGAGAAAGACGCCGTACGCGGCCTTCAGTTCGCGCTTGTCTTTAAATTGTGAAAAGTTCTTCTTGAGCTTCTTGAGCGGCATGACTTTCGCCAACCCGGCGACTGGGTCGGCCTTGAGATGTGCCTTGATGCGGTCCTTGTCCGAGTCTTTCACGAACAAGCACGCTTCGCCATCACCACGGATGTTGTGCGGCAATTTGCTACACATGGCAATACGTTAGATGCGAGAAACGTCGTGGCAAATGTTCCTAGTCGCACATGGGAATGGCCTTGAGGGATTCCTTGACAGGCACGGTAACTCGTGTGAAAATGATCTGGATCGTGTTGTTTTCGTCGACGAGGGCCTGCTTGGACGTCTGCGCCTTCTTCTTCTTGAGGAATTGCTTGAGCGCGACCACGGCCTTGGTCACTTGATCCGTGTCGAGCTGCTCCATCTCGTGCGCTGGTTGAAGCTTAAAATGGACCGTGGGGAGATGGATTGAGTGGTTGGTTGCCGGATGGGACAAAATAGCCAATCATAGGCCTGTATTTCAAACTTTCGACGAATCACAGTTCAGGACACCAATGGCTGGGACGATGGGATGTCCAACGTGAGCCGTCGTCGAAAGGACGTCTGCGGACCGCCGCCTACGACCGAGTTGGCCCCCCCGCCCTTCAAGGACACACGAGCCATGGCGGTCATGCTCATAGCCCCGTTGAATACTGCGCTCTGTTTCGTATGCGTTGCCTCCCGCCCATTCGAGCATGCATGCTGGGGCCGTTTGCACGATCAGCACTGGGATGGCACGCGAATGTGGAGGCGCTCGTTGATCGGGTAGACGACGGAGCCATGGGTGGGCCATGCGGGTGTTCCGCGCGGTCAGCGTGGTGGTTGCGCGGAACGCAGGCCGCGGTTCAAGCTTCCAAACGGTTCAGAGCGTGAATGGTCAGAGACGCCATCCAACGCTGGACATCTACCTGGTGTCGATCCCTTGGCAGATAGACAACGAACGACTTGAAGTGGGTTAACACTTGGATCGATGGCGCGAGAGCGCGCACGCAGCAGCTCACATCCACGCTTGCAATGTCAGCGGACGTCCACGACGGGCGTCGCGTGGAAGGGCTCTATGTTTTGGCTGGGTGAGATGTTCTGTCCTGGTCTGTACGGTCGGCAGGACGATCTTGATTTGTCACGTGCTACTCTTGCGACCCCAAGTGCTGTTGCCCCGGCGGAGGAATAGCAACCGCGAAGTCGCTGCGCCTGGATGGAGCGCCCGGGTGAGCTTCGGGCATCGCTTCTCTGGCCTGGATTGCCACAATCGTAGCGCAGGCCTGCCGCATAGGTTGACGTAGAGCCAAAGGGGTTGCCGTACTCAGGTGCGGCATGTAGTGGTCCGTTGGCTAGCCCATGCGGGTGTGGCAGGAACTGGGGAAGAGTCGCCATTTTTCTTGGACCCCACAGAATCCGGGACTACCATGCCTCAACGCGATGTCGTGGGGAGTGAAGCGACTCCCCGCATGAGACGTCTTCAGTGCGAAGGTCCTCTCGTTGCTCAGATTTCGGAAAGGGTGGGCGAGACCGATACAGGGCAAGTCGGGAGCCGAGGGCGAGAGAGGGAGCTGCGAGAGCGCATCCTAACCAACGGAAAAGGCAAGCGACAAGTACCAGGAACGAGTGAATTGGTGGTAGCCACTTCAGCTGGTCCAACCGAGCAGCACGGCATCGTAGCGATGGACCGTGGACGCCCGCTACAGCGAGCGTCCTCTACTCGGAGGGACAGCCGCTACTTGGCATGTAATCCCCCCAACAGAACCTGCATGTCCAGCGTCAAGGTGGCCCACCATGTTCCCTGTGTGTTCTGACTTTGGAGTCATGCCAGCCATCATCTTGTCCGACTCGACAAGACGATGCATGGAGTGGATGGGACCATGGACCCCAACCTTTCCCAAACGAAGCATCTACGTCATGCACGACGTTCGGCTTGGAACCTCAAGCAACGAGCGCGCGCAAGTCTCGACTTGGCTGCCAAACAGTGGCGCATGCATGTCCACATGGAAAGGATTCGCCAAGCAGTGGCCCGTGGATGGTCGCCCTGTCGTACAAAGTGCCGCCGATTGTCGACTCCATTCCGCGGGTGGGCAGCCTACAACATGGCGGTGCCACTTCCTCGACGCGGCGACGTGCGAAGAGAAGGACGGCCGACGTGTCATTGATATGGCTGCAGAAAGTGCATACTCGCTTCACGGCGTGGGATGAGCTTCTCCAGAGTTACCTACGTTCGCATTACTCGCGGCTGCTGAGCCACCACGTGGAGTGACAACGAAGCGCCCACCACAACATCCGACCCTCGGCTAATGGAGGAACTCGATAGTCGAGACAAGTATGGTGGGGACGTGGGTGCCACGTATGGGAGGACTAAAGTGGTCGGGACAGTCAGAACACCCTGTTCTGTCGAGAACATCCCCACTGCCCTGTCCATCAGGTCGCAGGATGGTCCTGCAACAGTAGGAGGTTTTTTGTGCCT
>NW_008580240.1:19869-21525 GCF_000520115.1 Aphanomyces invadans | reverse complement strand
AGGTTCACCGTCGGCATCTTCGCGCAGTTCTCACCGTACTTCGTGAGAATGGCTTGTACGCCAACCTCTCCAAATGTCTGTTTGGGGTCGACGAAATCCCTGTCCTTGGCAACCTCGTCGGCATTCGTGGTTGTCGGACTGACCCCGACAAAGTCAAGACAATCATCGACTGGCAGGTTCCCTCCTCGGTTACCGACCTTCGCCGGTGGCTTGGCTTCGCTACTTACCTCCACAAGTATTCTCGTGTTTTGCTGACATCGCGCAACCCCTATTTCGGTTGCTCGTCAAGGATGCCCCATGGGTTTGGTCGGGCGACTGTCAATCCGCCTTCGACGCCCTCAAATCAAGTATCAAGAGCGCCCCAATTTTGGCGCTCCCTGACTTTTCCAAGCCGTTTAGCGTCGTGTGTGACGCTTCTCAATTTGCCATCGGATGTTGCTTGATGCAACCTGACGCTGATGGTCGCTGGCGCCCTATATCCTTTCAAAGTCGCCAGCTGCATGCCGCCGAGCGCTCGTATCCCGTTCATGATCTCGAGCTCCTTTCGATCAAATACGCCCTCACCAAATTCCGCGTCTACCTCATCGGCGCGGCCCCCTTTGTCTTATACACCGACCATGCGTCGTTGCGAACTGCCGTCAACACGCCCCACATGTCAGCCCGCATGGCTCGCTGGCTTTCCTTCTACGCCGAATACAATTTCTCGGTTCAATACAAACCCGGCAAGGACAATGTTTTGGCTGACGCGCTCTCTCGGCGTCCAGATTACTCCTCGCCTGTGGACTTTGCCTCGATCGGATTCCTCCACTCCGATCTCCATGACCGCATCCGAACCGCCTACTCCATCGACGCGAGTTGCTCGGCTGCGTTTAGTGCCCTCACCACTCCCGAGCCGCTCAAGTCTCGGCGATTACCGTCCTTACTCCATCGTTACTCTGTTCGCGATGGCCTACTTTACTTCCAGCCCATCCAGGACACGCCTCCGCGCATAGTTGTCCCTGGGGATTCTGCGATTCGTGCCTCCCTTCTGGAGTGGCGAGAAAACCTATAAGAACGTCAGGCGCACATCGTGGCACTGTCGCCTCCGGCCGAGGAGCAGTGGCCGGCGGAAGAAGACCACCAAGAGGAAGGGTAGAGGACGCCACAGGAGCGGAGGGCGCGTCGACCGGCGTCGTAGGAGGTGCAGGTGTAGGCGCATGGTAACGTTTAAGCTTGCCGACATAAAAGGTCGGATGCACGTTCCAATTGGGGGAAGTTCGAGTTTGTAGGAAGTCGAACTCACGACATCAAGAACGGCAAACGGGCCGTGCCAAGTGGAACGCAGTTTGACGTTCGCGCTGGCTCCAGGGGCGCGCGCACGAAAGGCGTGATCGGGGAGGGCCGATTTGTGGAGGAGGACAAGATCGCCGACAGAAAAGGTCGCCAAATTGGAACGACCACGGCGATCGGAGTGCGTCGCTTGCCGCTGCTGGGCGAGCGCGAGGTTGTCCTTGATCTGTTGCAACACAGATTGACGATGGGCAAGGAAGTCCGTCAAGTCCTGGACGGAACGCACTAGAAGGTCGCGGGTTGCGGCGATGGCTTCGATCGCCGGAAAAATAGCAGGAAGCATCTCTCCTCAGCCGCGGATCCTCTGGGGGATTCCGCGTCCTTCCC
>NW_008580240.1:0-19219 GCF_000520115.1 Aphanomyces invadans | reverse complement strand
GTACTGTTATCCGTACACATGTCAAAGATCTTCATTGACATTGAAGATCTCCATCCAAAGGTTGCAGGCGACCTCGCAACAAGTCGCCTAGGTTGCTACCGACTCTCCCCACGAGTCGCCTTAACTTTCCATATTCACGTAGCAGAGCTAGATAGCATAACCCTGCCAATTCATTCTTCATTTTACCTACTCCTCCTCTGCGTGTGCCCGGCTACAACTACAGTACCGTGAAAAAGCAGATAAGCTACGCGACCGACTCGATCGTCATGGCCAGAGCGACAGGCTTTATCGTGATGCCAGCCGCCATGGGGTTAATGTTAGCGTCTTGCGTCAACTTGAAAGTGTGGTTGAGCACGAGGTTGGCCACGACGACTTGCAACTCCGCCATGGCGAAGCGCATTCCGATGCAGTTCTTTGGACCAGTGCTAAACGGCATGTAATAATACGTATTGCCATGACCCCCGCGCAATGCCTTGTCCGCTGCAAACGTCGCCGACCCGTCGACAAACCGATCTAACGTAGAGCTTGAGATTTCCCCGTGTCCATCAATCTTGGTGGAGTCTGTACCCAAGATAAACTCGTTCGGCTGAGTCCAATACTTGGGGTTGCGGTGCAGTGCCCCAACGTTCACAGTCGTTACGGTGCCCTAATCGAATGATCCCTCAGAACCACTCGTTCATGTGGTGCAGGGACAATGCTAACCTTTGGCACACGGTAAGGCTTGCCGTCGGCCATGGGCAGCAAATCGTCTTGCATGCACAAACGAGGGGCCAAGAGTGAGACGGAGGGATACAATCGCAACGTTTCTTGGATGAGAGCCAACACATATTTGAGTTCGCCCAACGCGGACCATCCAATTGTCTTGCCGTGCTTGGCTGCAGCTTGGCGACACTCTGCTCGGACCGTCGCTTCGGCTGTGGGGTGTGTGGCCAGCATTGCGAGCACCCAGGCCAACGTGCAACTCGTGGTCTACAATCGCATTCCACATTACCAAGCGAGGTACATATCGTGAAATGAGTTGGTACCTCGTGGCCAGCCAACATGAACGTCATGACGTGGGTTCGAGCTTCCTCTGCCGACACGGTGTGCTCACCGTCGAGCATTAGGTCTAGCAAATCCTTGGACGCAGACGGCGCCGTGGGAGTCTTCAACTTGGTCGCAATGACGTTGTCGACGGCCTCGTACAGCATTCGCTTTGCTTGGCGACGTCGAATCAGGCGAGGCAGTGGCCAGCTGCGGAAGCCTGGAATGAGGAGGGCCCCGACGAAGTGAAGGAGGTCGTGGGGTTCGTTCATAACTTTGTACGCCTCGATCACCCGTTCGTTCTCGTTCTTGAGCGAACCAAACTTGTAGCCGAACGCCGCGACGCCGATGATGTCGAGCGACATCTTTGTCAACACTACAACCCCCCACGGTTTTGCAAAGCTGATCTCACGACCGAGTGAGTAGAGATTTACGTACTCTCCAGCATGTCCACGGGAGTGCCAGCATCCACAACGGGCGTCAAATGGCTGACCAGGTGCTGCGTGTGGTCGGCAAAAATGTTGATAAATTCCTTGACCTTGGCATGTGTGAAGAGCGGAGTCAGCATCTTGCGCTGATGGTGGTGGGTCTCGCCCTCCGTGCTGAGCAGGCCATCGCCTCCAGTGAGGTCCTACCCGTCGTTGGAGGTCATGCACCCACGACTGAATCGCTCTGTACCCGAAGGTTCCCCCGAACAGCAAAGTCGCGGGGGTAGTTGTCTGCATTCGTGACGAATACGTGTTTGAGTGCTTCAGGGTCGGTGAGAAGGACGCGATGGCCCAGTGAATAGCGGAAATGCACGGCGCCGCCAAACTTTTTGACCCTGTCGTAATCCTTAGCCATGGCGCAACGAATGCAAGTTGTTACCAAGAGAGGGCGGGCTCCGGGTAGTGTCCATCGCTCCACTTCGTATCCATAATCTCCTTCAAGGATCCGTAGAGCCAATGCGTTGGCTTAGGTCCAGGAATGGCTTTCAGCGCGTCGAACCGTGTATTGAAGAAGAGGTAGTGCGCTACCATCCCGCCCACGACGGGCAGAGCGATGACAAGGCCGTATATCACAGGGTTTGCCACGGCAAGGTCGATCAGGATCTGGGAGATTTGCATGGCGGGTGCTCGAGTGGACTTTGCCTTGCAAAAGGAGGACTTGACCCAAGACGATCAACTACCTCGTGCGCGACAACAAGCGAGTGAACTCGAGAAAATCTCGCTAGCGTTGTCCCATGAACCGCCTGATCAGGAAATATTCCACAAAATTGAAAGCAAAAGAGCATCTTAGCCTATAATTGGCCAAATATAATGACCGAGAAATGACCTCTGATTGGATCACACTAGGCTCAGTCCATATAATCATATCCATTTGAGTGGAGCTATCTGATTGGATGATAAGACACTACGTCCAACGACCCCTCACGGGCGCCGTCCGCACTGAGACACAGTTTAATCCAAATGTTCAGCTCCTGTTGTGGCGCTTGGAGGTCTATTGTGTTTTCGTTCAAAAAGAGACTCAAAACGATCGAACGAACCATGAAATCCTGGGCGTGGTGCTGAATCTTTGGACAACGCAATTCCGCGAGATTCCCAGCGCTGAAGTGGTACGGTTACCTCCAACCTCCTTCTTGAATAGAAAATGTATGGATGAATGTATGGGCATCACACGATTTGGGAACTCGGCAGCCAACTTCTCTGCAGTCGCTTGTCCCTTCTCAATTGCAGAAACGTGTCACATTGTCGTGATGGGGACCCCATGCGAATCCTTCACTCCTCGCACACAACGATCGGACAAGGCCACCTCACCTTTTGCTAGCTTATCTGTGGATGCATCCTCGGGCTGTCAGTGTTTGCGACCTGTGGAGGTCTGGTCACTTCAATTGGAACCACTTCTGTTGTGATCAAGGTGAAAAACAGCATATTTTCTGAGAGCTGGTTGTGGATTCATGTCGCATTTGATTGGGTTCCAGCACCCACGATGGTCTGGCGATTGCGGTCATGGGTGCGCCTCAATGTATACAAACTTCAAAATACTTGCGACGGCAAGCTTTTCTCAAGCCACATGCATCCGCACGCAGAGTGCTCATGTTGGGGTCCATTATTTGCATTTTATATGCAACTTTCAAGGAAATGTACGTTGTACGTTGACAGACCAAAGATGTCAAGAGCATATTCATTCATTAGATTGCATCGAACAATCCTCACTCAGACATATCTCGCGATCCGTGAGGACCGGAGGGGACGACGCGAATGTTGTCAAAAACGAATGTTTCTCGAGTCCATCGCGGGATAAATCCGATTGCGATTGCATCCCTTGAGGATTCGTCAAGACTTCGATGGTGGAGAGAGCACATTGTGCGAGATATTTTCTTGCCAACATCGTGAGAATGGTGCGCTGCCACACGGGGCACACTTGGGGACGCCCAGTGCCGAAACTTGGCGACAAGCATCCCCGACGCCCAAGGGGATCTGTGTCTCCTTCATGTACAATTTCTTTTGTTTGTACATTTGATGCTCGGATGGTATGGATTTCGACTTTGACTCGTGCAAGCCGGGGGGAACGGGACGTGATGCTAAAGTTTGACGTACGACGATTCGACCGCTACTTCAAACTGACGAAACGAGCCATGACGTCGATCTTTCTCGTCCAGGCGATCTTTGCGATGCGAGTTCCTGGTTGCTCTGCCTCGAGTCCCGTTGGACGAGCCATCATAACAAAAGAAATAAGCATGATTCGACGGGGACGCAGTCGATGCGTCGGATCTACACGGTCGGCGCCTTGTGGACCGTCATGACCAAGTTGACGGGCTTGATCGACACACTTTCCTGCTTTGGGTTCAAGTCTGCGGCGTCGGTCACGTGGAATGAATAGTTGAGCAGCAAGTTTGACACGACGACTTGCAATTCTGCTGTCGCGAACCGCATCCCGATGCAGTTTTTCGCGCCAGCGCTGAACGGCATGTAATAGTACGTGTTGCCTTGGCCATGGCGCAATGCTTTGTCCGCGGCAAACACGTCCGACCCTTCCATGAACCGCTCTACATGACCATAACATGAGCAACGTGGGGGTTCGAAACGTGCTCAGCACCGGGAATGAACTCGTCGGGACGGCTCCAGTACGTAGGGTTGCGATGCAGCGCCCCCGTGTTGACAGAAATCGTCGTGCCCTACACGAAAAACGTTCAACACGGTGCAGTTTCCAGCGTCCAAGTGTACCTTGGGCACAAAGTGGGGCTTGCCTCGGACCATGGGCAAAAAGTCATCGCGCAAGGTGTCGCGGGTGGCCAAGTTTGCAATCGTTGGGTACAGCCGCAGCGTTTCTTGGATGAACGCCGTGACGTACTTTAGATCTCCGAGAACTTTCCATTCGATCTTGCCGTTGTGGGCAGCCACGACTGCGCGGCACTCGGCGCGAGCCTTGGCTTCCATGTCAGGGTGCTTGGTAAACATGGCAAAGACCCAGCACAGCGTACTGCTTGTTGTCTATACGTGCACAGTCTTAGCCATCGAACAACAAGACGGAATCTCCGATTCGACCTCGTGGCCCGCGGTCAGGAACGTCATGACGTGTGTGCGCGCTTCCTCGGCGGTGATCTTGTGGTCCGTTTGGGATTCTTCGTCCAACATGAGGTCGACAAGGTCGGTCGCGTCGGCGGCGGATCGTGGAGCTTTCAGTTTGGCAGATATGACGTCATCAACCGTTTGAAACAACATGCGCTTGGCCTCCTTGCGCTGTTGAATCGCTTTCAGTGGCAGCTGATCAAAGAAGGGCAAGTAGATCCGTCCAAGGCCATAAAAGAGCGACGGCGGCTGGTTCATCATCTTGTACGCCGCCATCACTCGCTCGTTCTGGTTGGTGAGCGACCCAAAGTTGTACCCAAACGCTGACAGACCGATGATGTCCAGCGTCAGCTTCGTGAATACTGCAAGGAAGAAGGGAATAAGGACTACGTTCATGCGTCCAATTGTGCAGAACGTACAGTCGTGCATGTCCACAGGGGTGTTCGTGTCGACGACCGGATCGAGTTGCGCGCTGAGGTTTTGCGTTTGCAGCGCAAAGATGTCGATGAATTGTCGTACTTTGGCAAATCCAAAATGTGGCATCAACATCTTGCGCATGTGGGTATGGGACGCGCCCTCCGAGCTCAGCAATCCGTCGCCTCCGATTAGATCCTACGAGTTTCGATGAGTATACCTTTGGGACGCGGTCAGCCGACACACACGAAGAAACGTGCGGGTCTCCTTGGAGCGGGGGTAATTGTCAGCGTTCGTGTTGAACACGTGCTTGAGTGCGTCGGGGTCGGTGATGAGTACCTACACAGACGAACGTGACTCTACAATCCCCCGTAGATGCCTGCGCAACGACGTACCCGATGGTTGAGGAACGCTCGGTAATGCACCGCACCGCCAAACTTTTTGACCCTTTTCAACACAATCGAGTCAATGGTACAACTTTGATCGACTGTTCGTACCAGGAGAGGGCAGGCTCCGGGAAGTGTCCTTTGCTCCACTTCGTATCAATGATTTCCTTGAGCGAACCAAACAACCAGTGCGACGATTTGGGGCCAGGGATCGCGTTCAGCGGGCTCAAAGCCGGCTTGATCGAGAAGAGGTAGACGAGAAGGCCACCCACGAACGACATGAGCCCGAATACGCCGACAACGGTCGGGTAATTGATCGCCGTCGAAAGCAAGTTGGTCATCGCGAGCGAGGAAATTCAAAACTGGGTGAAACGTCGCGCCGACAACGGGACGGAATGTTGGTCGGGATGCATCGTAATCATGGGTATAGTGAAAACAAGTCAACGGGACGTTTACGTTGCCGCCGGCAACATCCCAATGTCCATGATGAGTACGACAGGCTGGCGCCGTATACACTGTCCTAGCTGCATGCGTACCTCGCGACAGAGTTTGCCACGGAGGCACCGGTGCTACCTAACCACGTGCTGGCTGGCAGTGTGGCATGCATGAATGCCCAGGACCTTCGTGCAAGGCATCTCGGGAGGATGCGAGTACATGACATCGTGTGTTTTGCGCTGGGTATCTTGTGGCGGCCAGTTAAGACGTCACAAAACCCACGATGAGTTCCAGCCCCAATACGAATCGTATTCGCCCATGCAACGGTGTCCCCTTTGTAGAACGCCAGTAAGGAGGGTGCTGAGGCGGCCAAGTCGTATTAAGTGGGAGCGACATTTCGTTCTGGGGGTAACTGTACACAACGACGCCCCTGGACTGCGTGCACGGCGAATCTGTTGCATCGTGCACGTGTCAAGGATGACTGAGCTTCCCCCCTGCCGCTTCCGTCTCGCGCCCGCCGTTCTACGCCAGCGCCTTGGGCGGGTCGGGACGATTCGCGCGGAAAATGGGCCAATCAACGACGTGTATTGTCGTTCGGGATACCGAGTGCATTTTTTCACTTATACATTAAACGATGGAAGAACATGTGAAGCGCGCGCGGACGACCGACGCGAGTGCCACGAGCACGACGAGTCTGTGGAGTTCGAGCATCCCAACGACATGTCAGCTGAGGTCAGTTGGACTCGAAGGCAAGGCGGAAGCGCTCGCGACGGCACGGTCGTCGTGGTGTGCTGACATGACACAATGGCGCGACCAAGCATTCGAACATGTCGAGGCGCGGGAATCAAGGAGACACGTGCAACAAAAGCAAAGAGCGTTTCGACGGCAGATGCTTTGCTTGAATGGATCCAGTTAGAGCATTGCTCTCGTTCGAGTTGTCCAGTCTAGCCAGTGCTGCCGACTCGGGACAAGGAGCGCTATCGACCAGTCCGACGGCTCAACTCGCACAGGAGTCTAATTCATCACGTATGGTTCTCGTCAAACATCTCAAACCTGGCGCCATCGAAGTACGTCGCGCAGAGATGACTTCAAGACCAAGATGGCGGTGGTCGACTGCTGCTTATCGGTGGATATATTTATCCTCACATATTTTCCGATTTTTTTTTCGACATAAAGTTTTCGTATTGCAAAATTCCTAGGAATTTTCCGGATAGTTTGAGGCCACTTCTTGTAATTCTAGATTTCGACCATCGACGCGCCGATGAATGCGCAGGTGCAGCAGCAGCTCCTCGACGCTGTGGGAAACCAAGTGCTGGAGTCGCTTCAAGCACAAGAAGAAAGGCTTGATGCAGAGATCAAACAGCTCGAAAGGATTGAGGAGGACGACATGGACAAGCTGCGTGAGCGCCGGTTGCGCGCCATGAAGGCAGCTGCGATGCAGAAGCAGGCATGGAAGAACGCAGGTCACGGAACATACTCAGAGCTGTCGAACCAGCAAGAGTTCTTTGACGTGATCAAGGAAAGCGAATGCGTCGTCTTGCATTTCTACAACGCCACGAACGCATACTGCCCCATCATGGACAAGCATCTGACGACTCTGGCCGAGTCGCACTTGGAGACCCGCTTTTGCCGCATGAATGCTGAAAAAGCCGACTACCTTGTCCAGAAACTCGGGATTTGGATGATTCCGTGTGTTGCTCTCATCAAGAACAAGAGCGTCGTGCACATGCTCCAAGGGCTCGATGAACTCGGCGGCACCGATGCGTTTAGCACCCACTTCCTCGCGTACTTTCTCTCGACCAAGAACGTGCTCAAGTTTGACGGGTCGCCGCCAGAGAGCGTCACAGACACTGGTGTGGACGCGCCCAAGCCCGCGGGTCCTATCAAGCAATCTGTCTTTGATTACAACAGCGACGACGACGACTACGACTGATTTTCACACAATAAAACATTGAGCGCATCTACATCGATCTTGATGAAACTTTACGCATCCTTACTTCCATTGGGAGGCATGGTTTCCACCGCAACTCTACGGCTGAACACTGGAGGTGCACGGAACGGCCTTAAACTGCGCTGTTTGTCCAGTAGCGAATGACCAGCGCCTGCTTCCTCCATCGGATGGTAGCACCCCGGCCATGCTGTGTCTGTCAGGAATACGAGTTGCCTGCATTGGTGCATGCACGATTCTCCGACACCGAGCTGCCCGCCTCTCTCAAGCTCAACCTTTCACTCGACTGCGTTTTCCATCGCGCACTGCAAACAAATTGCCACGCTTCCATACAGCACTGGCCTCGATGACAGGTCGAGCTAAGAGTGACCTGGATGCGCCAGGAAGATGCGCTTGGATAACGTTACAACGACTTTTCATTCTCGTAGTCGATGAGGCGTTGGATGAGATCGGCTTTCTGGCCTTGGATCGACAAGCCCCGCTCTTTAAGGTAGTCCTTGAGCACGTTCGGTTTGAGGGCCTTGATGGCACGCGCATCCAAAGCCTCTTCGTCGCCGCCCTTCACCGTCATCTTAGCGGCCTTCTTCGCCAGTTCTGCAGCAGCTTCTTCTTCTTGCTTTTTGCGAAGGGCGGCCTCTTCGCGACGCTTCTTGACTTCTTCCAATCGGCGAATGTCGCGCTTAGCCTCGTCCTAATGCAAAAGTGTCAATACCGAGGCATCGCCCACGAAGCGTACGGTTTGGCCAGCCAAGTGGCGCTTCATATAGTTGGCAGCCTTTGCTTCCTTCTCAAGCGTTTCACGTTCTCGTCGGGTCAGCGGTTGTGCTTCAGCATTTGGGTCGATATCCTTGGCCTTGATGGCCTTGTTGGAGGCAGGTGCAAAGTTGGGGTTCTGCACCTGGATGATACCGGCAACGCCTTTAGGCTTTGACACTCTCTTTTCTTCAAGCTCTTCTTCCTTTTCTTCCACGGCACGGTCAAACATAACGCCATCGTCGTCGTCGTCCTCATCGTCGTCTCCCGAATCGCCATCATCTCGTCGGACACGGCGCTTCTCTTGCCGCACTTCCTCCACAACATTTCGCGCTTCAAGTTCCTCCGCACTCGTGACAAACTTGCGGTTCCCGCCCTTGAGCGAGTTGCGCTTCGACGACTTGGCCTTCTTGGCCGCGGCATCGCCTTTTCCACTCATCGTTCAATTCCAATGTGCAGAGAACATGGACATACCTCTGAAAACTAATAATTTGTCCCCGTTCCACCAGTGAGAACGAACCATTGCCACTTGATATTTCCATGGTACGAAGCATTTTCTTGAATGTATGTGTGCAAGGAATGATGGTCAAGGACGGCGTTTCGGGGTTGTGGTGACCGAAGATGTCAGCAAACATCGAGTGGGTTTCAAACGATGCGCCGACGCCGCGAGGACTTCCTTGCTGTAAATGCAAGGAGCAGATTTAGTGTACCCTTTTTAACGTTTTAATGCTGGAAGCAACTGTATGGGGTGAGTGCCTGCAACAAACGTCAACCCACGCACTGGTGCTACTACACCTTCAGACGCTGAGATACACCATGTCATTTTAGGCGCGACTCATCATTTAGAGCAGTCAAAAATATGGTAAGAGTGCAAGACTGTCCAACTGTTGAACCGTGTTAGGGAGCACCAGCGCACAACAGTACACATTTTCGGAAGTGACCGATCGAGTGTGTTGCAGGCTCAACGACCGCGGCACGCCCCGCCTCCATTGTCTTGCCGCGTTCATTTACAATCACATTAATCCGTCACGGCGACCAAGTGAAACAGGCCCTGATACCCGACGGAAAAGGTCGCTGGTTCAATAGCGATGTGTCCATTCGTACTTCGCGCCATGTGGACTGTCGTCGAAGTTGACACTGCCTTCGATAACGTCAATGAAATCGACATGACGTACAGCCCCGAGCGGTACGCACCGTCCTCCACTCCCATGGCGCAGTTCCATGCTTTGTCGACACCGTTTCCAAGTGTTCGAGTCGGCTCCACATTTGGCCACAGCAATCTGCATCATCTCAGCCTGCTGGAGGATGAGTCGCTGGCGGCAATCTCTACGTTCGACAGCAGTGCCATTGCAACTTGAGAGAGATGAGGTACACGTTCATGCTTGGAACGATTCGTCGGGCTGGAATGACCACGCTGTGCAAGCGCGCCTGACTACCCTCGAGCGCCTCTACAGCGTTAGCGCCAGCGCCCATCCCGGCAATGGACCATTCTTGCTCGGCGATGTGCTCCATGTGGCCGAGAAGTCGATCTCCTGGCGCACTCCAAGCATTACAACTCTCTGGCCTACTCTCCACTGTTCCAAAGCGCGCTCATCGCCATGAGCTCGCCCAGGTTTCCAACTCACTGTGCGTGAAGGCGCGCTTAACAACCAAGGCAGTGCCTCGCTCTCTGTCCAGTCGTGAAAGGGCGGGCATGGCGTCTCGAAATCACTTTCTCTTTCACGGCAATCTGCATGCGTAGGCAATTAATTCTTGCTTGCCGTGAAAGCTGTACTGATCCTCGTGATGCCATTGGCCAACAAGTAGCCAATCCAATTGCTCTACTTGGCCACATGAGTTTTATCCACCAATCACAGCGATGCTTTGCCATCCAAAACTAATTTGGACGAGTGTGTTGGCTGCCCCGATGCCATTCCACAACCTTCCCTGCAGAAGCAAGTCCAAGCAACCATGCCTGACTTTGTCCCCTCGTACCCATCGGTCGACTACGCTTCGATGTCGGCTGAGAAACTGGCTGCGTACCATGACCCGTCCAACGACGGCACCGTATACCTGTTCAACAACATCGTGTGCCCCTTTGGCCATCGCGCGTTGTGGACCGCGGTGGAAATCAACGCGCCATTTCACGTAGTTGAAGTGTCGCTCAAGAGCAAACCTGCGTCGTATAGCGAAATGTTTAACCGATACGGCACGGTGCCGTATTTGTTGGACAATGGTTTCGCTGTCTACGAGTCGGCGATAATCGCGCAGTATTTGGACTTCAAGTTTAACAATGGCGAGTTGCACCGCTCCAACGACCCCCAGGCTGCGTCGCTGGCGCAGCTTGCCGTCGCTAAATTTGAAGCCAAACCGTTCTACGTGTTCCTCCGCACGGGCGACGCAAGGCGGAAGCCGAAGTTCGCGAAATCCTCGCGGAACTCGAGACGATTTACACCAACCACGCCAAGGCATACCGCGACCAAGGTCCGTACTTGCTCGGGGCCAACCTGAGCAGTGCAGAAATCAACCTTGTCCCTTTCTTCTTTCGCTTCGACGTGCTCTTGACCCACTATCACAAGGTGGACGTGTTCACCGATATCCCGCACTTGAAGGCCGCGTTGGCCGCTGCCGTGGGTCGCCCGGCCTTTCAACAAACGGTCCGAGAGCCGCAGTATTACATTGATGCGTACTCTACTTATGTCAACCCTGCGCCTCCCGCCGATTCGTAATACACTTCATTGACCAGTGTTCGCTCCCCCGTCAAGTCCATCATGTCGCCACATACCCACCAAAATGCTTCCAGGTAGCCATAGACTCATCGAACGGACGACAGTCCATGGACGCCCACTTGGCCAACCAGGCAACAACCAGTCCACTCGGTTATTTGTCGACTCTATGCCATCCTGCACTTCGTCCACCTGGCAAACTCCGCTCAACTACAGAGCTCAGCATGCCAAAGACATCCCACGTCGGGCGTGTTGGCCCTCATGTCCACCTCTCATGCTTGCTTTTCCAACGTCTTTATGCCTCCAATGGTCTAGCGAATCGTCCGCTCTCGTAAAAAAATATGTAGGCCGGGCCAAGCCTTTGATTGGCTAAACATCCGCCAATCACAATCCGTCTTGACGCTGCATCAAACCAACTTGGTCTTCCCAAAGTCATGCCATGCAGCAATTTTGCATTTGCATCGTTCCGCCAACACCCCTTCCCCATGGCCTGTTCCACGGACCACATCCCTACGTACCCATGGGTGGACTACGCGTCGCTCTCGGATGAACAACTGGATGCCCTCCACAAGTCGCCCAATCTCTACCTCTTTAGCAACATCAACTGTCCGTATGCCCAGCGAGCGCTTTGGACGGCGCTGGAAGTGAACGCTCCATGCAGAGTCGTCGAAGTGTCGTTAGCCAACCAGCCTGACAGCTACGGCCAGAAGTTTAATCGATTCGAAACGGTGCCGTTCCTCCTGGACAATGGATTTCCTGTGTACGAGTCGGCGATTGTGGCAAATTGCTTGGACGCCAAGTACAACAATGGCCGATTGCAACGTAAGGACGACGTCCAGGCTTCAACGGTGGCGCAACTCGTTATCGCCAAGTTCGACGCGCTTCCTTGGTATCAGTACCTCCGCACGGGAGACGAAAAGGCAAAAGTTGAAGGCAAAGAAAACCTCCAGGTGGTCGAAACCATTTTCACCGTCAACGCCAAAGCATACAGTGAACACGGCCCGTACCTGCTTGGCGCCGACTTGAGCAGCGCCGAAATCAACTTGTTTCCGTTCTTCTACCGCCTTGAGATCCTCCTTGGTCACTATCGGCAACTCGACTTTTTGGCCGACTACCCGACCCTGAAGGCCGCATTCGACGCTGCAAAGTCCCGCAAGGCGTTCCAGCAAACGATTCGCGTGCCCGAGTACCATATCCAGCAGTTCGCGCCCCATTTCAATCCCACGCCATAAATTTGTTATGTACCACCGGATTGTATTCCACAGCACCGATGGATGCCACCCACCTTTCTTGATACGTCAGGCGCTCGGTGACACAAGGTGGCAAGATTGAGTGAGCCCAACATCCCCTTGACACAATGCCATGGAGCTCGAGGCGATGCATTTATGTCCTGCACGTATCAACTACACAACCAAGTTTGAGGGTGGCTTCGAGTGAAGTCTCTTGTCTGCTCAAAAGGCACTCAGAAGTACAAACTCCGTCGGTAACACAACTCTGTCGGACCCTTATTTTCGGGCTATGACACGGCAGTGCGTTTTCTCGATCATCCTATGCACGGTAGAAAATTCCTATAACAAGCTGTCTTCGTAACGTCCACCGAGGTGACAGCATCGTGACGCTGCTATCTGTGCACACCTCACAACATTCCCTTGGCGCGGAGCATGGAAAGGAATGCGGGGGGGGGCAAGCAATGAGCTGAACGCTGCGAGAACGACGGCGTGGGTGGCCGTCCCCTGTTCGATCACTGCACCATCGACGGTGCTGTACATTGGCCCCTAGCTGTTGGACGGCACTATGCGGAGGAGGTCGTAGCACGTCCTGCGAATGCTCCTGATATCGTTCCTGTGGATTCCACTTACATGCTAAGAGACCGGTAGATTTCATTTCAGAAGAATTTCCATCATGACCGACCGCCATCGCAACAAGAATTCGTACGCGACCATGGATGACATGACCCTGACGATACCTTCACCCAACTTCTATGCAAGTTGCACTCCTGTGCCGTGTGTTCATATGCCCACCGCACGCTGTGGACAGCCCTCGAAGTAATAGCCCTAGTCAATGAGGTCGTCTTGACGTCGACGCATTCAACCTTCGCCGTAGGGCCACCAAGGGACCAGTACGGCACCGTTCCCCGTTTGAGCCACCACGGCACGTACTGGCAAGTACTTGGATGCCACATTCGGCCATAGACCACTGGGACACCGGACGACACGTTGAAATCGACTTACCACTTCACCATTTTCACGTTGAAATCGACTTACCACTGCACCATTTTCTGTGGTGGGCCGCGTGAGGTCGATGCATCTCGTCTAGAGAATCGCCGATGTCTATGGCTCGCCCGAGCTCATAACTCGATAGACGGACGAGCGACTTTGACCTCACTGGATGGACCCGGAGACACTGGGCCGAGCCGACGTCGCCACGACCTTTCCAAGGACGGATCGTTTGTACTTATGTCTGCGTCGCCGCCACCAACCTCGTTCCAGTGCTTTTCCATTAGGAGGCGCTCCAGGCGACGCATGATAAATCGCACACGTTGTTGGCCGACATTTCCCTGCTCTAGGTTGCACAGGACACGGCGAAAGACAACCACTATATTCGAACAAACTATCCGCGGCCCCGACTATAACATTCAAAGGGATGTCTCAATCGCCGCCCAAGCTCCATCATCATAGTCCCCACTCGATCGATTCCACCCGAAAATACTGGAAACGAAGTAATGGTTTCTCTTGGGATCCAAGGCAAACTGCACATGACTCTGGAGCACAGGCTTCGCTACTTGGGTCGTCCCCGCTGCTGGCGATTCCCACCGAGCAGCCCGTTGCCTCTACACGACGAACTAGATGACAGTTCCATGGACTCTGTAGGCGCCGCGCGAGTACTTTGGGAGAGCGCATCTCGCGTTTTGAACGGGATGGAGGAGTCTGTACTCGATCACGAAACTCACCGCTGAGCTTGATCGATCGGGCCCGGATACACAGCAACATGTCGCTGTAGTATAAGAGCGGTTCGTTGGTTCAGCCATAGAGTACATGGATATGCTTAGCAAGTTAGTTGGGACGACTGGTTATAGCAGGGTCTGCTTGACGGCGTGCAGATCATCGATGGAGGAGTCGTCTTCGGATCGCGCCCGATCCCCAGTCGACAGCACGACGATCCCAGTCAGGATAAGCCCAATGCCAGCTCCGTACACGATCCAGTGCCACATGCTCAGGTCCTTCATATCGCCAAAGAAACAAATGCCCGAGACAGCGCCACCCATCATGAGCGTTGCTTCGTAAATGTAAATCACGAACAACGCCTCGTACAGATGCAGCGCCATGTTCATCAGGTACAGTCCGGACACGGCAAAGCCGACGGCCGCCAGGGCGACACCATACACCAAAGGCGTCATGAACACCACCTACATCAATACGAGTCAGCATTCCGTTATAGCAGACCGCCAATCAAGCCGAACGCGGCATGTCCTGACCAACCCATACGACTCCAAATGACCGAAACGGACTGGATGTGTACCCGTGGATCATTGTGCGTGAGCCGCAACAGCGCACACATGCAGAAGAGCTGACCGCTGATACTGCCAGCCATAGATGCGAGACTAACTCGGCAGCAAGTCGTTTTGTGCGGGGCTTCTGCAGTGTCCGAGGAGCTCCCTTCGCCGCAGCGGGAGCGATACCCCCATGCTTGGAAGAAGGCGGGAGCGGCGCAACGCAACAAACCCATCATCAAGACGACGTACGTTATGATGTACGTGAGGAATGAAGCGGAGGTAAAGTGGGACGCCAGTTCGTCGACGGGAATGTCGTGCGTTTGATGGCTGCCAACACCTCCGACAACGACACAGCCAAGAAAGATGACGGTGGCTCCAATCAAGTCCTGGAGATGGGTTAGACCATCGAAATGCAACAACATCACGACGACCTACCCGGGTTCGCAGTGTTTCGTTTAGAATATATGGAGACAAAACAGAATTCCACACGATGCACATGCCACCCATGGGCGCCAGGAGCGACTGCGGCGCAAACTTGTACGCGGCGATGCAAAGTGCAGGATTTACCACCACGATCAAGACCATGCCGCCACCCCACCAGCACCGAGCTTCCGATGACTCTTGAGCCATGCTCCGACGAAAGGACAGCTTGATCATAATCTTCCCCACGACGCCGACAATGGATGCGACGAAGCTTAGGAGCAGCCCGAACGGCCACCCCAGCAGCTCCACCATGTTCCTGTCTGTGATGGGTCGGTTTTGCATGGGAGATGCAATCTCCGGATACAAATATTTATCCGGTATGTAACGAGAATTATATACTACTAGTAGTATATAAATAGATGGATCGACAGTTACAATATTCGGAATGACACCAGACAGGCATCTCGCAGCCGAAAGACGCCATCGGTACGCGGCGCGCACATGCTGGGAACGTCTGTGTGGAGGTCACGGTCAATGTGTTTGTCCACCAGATAGTGTCTCGTTGGCCCTGTTCACGAACGGGGGAGCATAGGAGCAAATGTCCAAACGAACCAGCACATGCACCATGGCACAGCTCAATGGTTTCCACCTGCACATACGTTTCAAGAGCATGAGTATGAGGCTGACGCCGTAGGCCTGACAATGGTATCATGCCATAACCTGATCAAGTGAGAGTGGGTATGGTGGATATGCACACGTCCCGTTCGCGGCTACAAAGGATGGAAAACGGTAGCTAGAGTTGGCGAAGCCCACGAGCTGCATTCAGATACCCGAAATGCCATCCAAGACCATGAGCATTCGCGTTTCACCAACAAAATCTAGGGCTACTTGTCCCAAGGTTTGGCCTGCACTGGCACGGATACCTTTTGATGAGACCACTTCAAGGTTGCGCTCGTCATGGTCCAGTGGGAGGACCATCTATATTTTTCACAACCACGCTTCAGCGGAGCATAGTGTGGCGGATATTGTAAGTAAGACCACTATTTCAGCATTTCAAAGCGCAAATTATCCTAATACATCACAGTGACAATGGATTGAATATCGCTACTAATGGTACGCAGTCAAAATAGAATTTTTACTGAAAATATAGCCTTTAGAATATACGCAATTCAACACCTTACCGCCAACTCATCTCCGAGCGACTTGAGCTTGACACGATGTGATGTTGGTGCAATCGGATTGGTGCATTTTTACCCTACAAAGCGTTTGGCCAAACAAATGAGATACGTTTTAAGGGAAATTTTGAATCCAATTGTTGAGTATCCCAGCATCGGGGAAATTCCTGTATGCTGATTGGCTGATGTGCATGAAAGAGGGGAATTCTGTTTGTGCAACCATTCGTGTTGGTCCACGAATGTGCGATCCTTGGACATGTTTCCATTTTCACATATTGCGAGCGCAGCCAAGATGTTGACCGCCGCCCGACGAGCTTCCCACCGTGTGGCTGCGTCCAAGGCACCCCGTCGCACCTTCTCGTCCACCACTGCCATCCCGCAAGACAAGGAGCGTTTGATCATCTTTGACACGACCCTGCGCGACGGCGAACAGTCCCCTGGCGCCACGATGAGCTTCAAGGAAAAACTGCACATTGCCAAAGGCCTCCACGGGATGGGCGTTGACGTGTGCGAAGCGGGGTTCCCGATCGCGTCTCCAGGTGACTTTGACGCGGTGTCCGCGATCGCCCAAGAAATCGGGCCGCTGTCTCGTCCTTCGAACCCAGACTTTATGACGATTTGTGGGTTGGCACGCGCGACGGCGAAGGACATTCAGCGGTGCTACGACGCTGTCAAGCACGCACCGAACCACCGCATTCATCTGTTCCTTGCCACGTCCGACATCCACCTCAAGTACAAGCTCAAGATCTCACGAGACGAATGCATTCGTCGTGCCGTCGAGGCAGTGCAATTTGCCGCGTCGTTGAGTCCACAAGTGGAGTTTTCGCCCGAAGACGCTGGACGGAGCGATCCGGACTTCCTCTGCGATGTGCTTGCCGAAGTGATTGCGGCTGGCGCGACAACGCTCAACATCCCCGACACCGTCGGATACACCGTGCCTGACGAGTACGGTGCGTTGATTGGTTACTTGATCAAGAACACACGTGGCGCGGACAAGGCCGTGTTTTCAACGCATTGCCACAATGACTTGGGGCTCGCGACGGCCAACACGCTGGCGGGTGTGCTGAACGGCGCGCGCCAGGCCGAAGTCACGATGAATGGTATCGGCGAACGCGCCGGGAATACGTCGCTTGAGGAGCTCGTGATGACTTTGAAGACTCGTCCGCACTTGTACCCCGTGGCGTCGCACATCGAATCGACGCACATCATGAAATGCAGCCGGATGGTCAGCCACTACACTGGCATTGCGATCCAGCCGAACAAGGCGATTGTGGGCGCCAACGCGTTCGCGCACGAGAGCGGCATCCATCAGGACGGCGTGCTCAAACACCAAGCCACGTACGAGATCATGCTGCCCGAATCTGTCGGTCTCACGGAGAATCGCATGGTGCTCGGCAAGCACTCGGGGCGCCACGCGTACAGCAAGCGCCTGGCCGAGCTCGGATATGCAGACTTGACGACGGAACAGCTCGACCATTTCGTTGAAAAGTTCAAAGTGTTGGCGGATGAAAAGAAGTGTGTCACTGACGCCGACATGGAAGCGATCGTGAACGACGATTTGTTCAAGCCCGAGATCTACTGGACGCTGGACGCGGTCCACGTGACTGCCGGCAACCTCGTCAAACCCACAGCAACCGTCACAGTTACCTTCAAGGACGGGTCGGAGGTGTCGGAGGCGGCCATGGGCAGCGGCCCCATCGACGCCATGTTTTCCGCCATTGCCCGTGCAACCAGGTGCGGCGAACTCAAGCTCAACGAGTACACGGTCGAAAGCATCACGGACGGCACGGGCGCCCTCGGCGAAGTCACGGTTCGTGTGAGTGAGTTTGATACAAACCAAGCCGCCGATGGGTTGAACCCTCAGACTGGCATGAGCCGACGACGGCAGTATGTTGGCCACGGTGCGAACACCGACATCTTGGTCGCGTCTGCTACTGCGTACGTGAATGCTGTGAACCGAGTGCTTGGTGCTCGTGAACAAGCGCAAAAGCGACAAGAAGCCAAACGAATAGCCGCCGATTCTGCTTTGCCGATGGTCGAAGGCCAGGGTATGATCGCCACCATGTAAGAAAATTTTCGTTGTTGTGTGGCAATTCACCCAACAAGGAGCGCATTTGTTGCGGGAACTGGTCGAGATGAAGAGAGGTCGTACAGGATTTCGTGGTCGTAGTGATGTGGCCGATGCGTTTGTCCAGCGATTGGCAGCGACATTTGTTGCACCGAGCGGAGGCGAGGACGACATTGTTGAATACTCTTGTGGTGCTGTGATCGAGCGCGGCACTTGCGGACGACATGGATGCCATGAACTGGTTTGTGAAGTGTTCGTACGACGTCAGGCTGTCAACGAAGCAAAGTGAAGCCTTCGCTCATCTCGCACGTGCGATTTGTTGTTGGTGGGATCGAAGTGGGGGGAGACAGAAGGCGCAGCGCCACTTGTGACACTGTGTCGCCTGCCGTACCATGAACTGGAGAGGAAGCCGCCCAGGGTTGCAACCAAATCGTAAAAAGCCGCACGGGAAATTATACGGCGAAATTATACTACTGGTCCACAAAAAGAGTCAGATACTTCTTCTGATTGGCGGCATTTTTCTAATACATCGAGTTGAGGCTATCTAATTGGCTTACAAGAAAGCGCATGATCTCAGCTTTGATTGGCTGTGTTTTGAGCTTTCCAGATCGATTTTGTTGCCAAGTTATGGAGGCGGGAAATCAGTCATTGGTCGCAACGCATATAATCCGGAAAACGTAGGAATATGCGGACAAATTTCTTGGAATCGTAGTGCATACAGCATTGAATTCTCCATATGTTGGCAGGGACTTGAAGGAATCTTTTAAAATAACATACAATTTTGAAGTTATCAAATTCAAAAACATTTTATTGGAAGAAATCCTGGAATTCATAATGCTGCTTGC